>NW_011888920.1:235556-271020 GCF_000151845.1 Pteropus vampyrus
CTAATAAGGGAGGCTTTCAAATTTCCTCTTCATTAAAGATCTTTAAATTGAGAAGAAATTCTCCCTATGGTATTAGATCTAAGTGAGGTTCTCTTTCTTAATCAGTAAGTCTCAATAAGTATGTTCTGACACAGTGATGTTTAACAGGAAAACATTTACTCACAAAGTTCTGGATTTACAATGTTCTCTGAATCAGGTCTATCAATCAGAATAATACGGTCCACCTCTGGGGTTACCTGGAAATGTGGAGGGGAGCATTTTGAAATTGTCATGATGACCACGGGGGAGAGCAAAAGAGAAGGATACTAATGGCAATTAGTAGTTGGGCCCAAAATGCTCAATGAATGATAGTCATACACTACACACACCATGGCATCCTGTATACCCGACTCCACCAAAGACCACCAAAGACCACCAAAAAAAAAACCATATAAATGCTTCTCATTTCTCTCTCCCCTAAACAAAGTCAAGCCAGACCACTGTCTTTAATCTTCAATGTCGAGGGCTTAATATGGAGAAGAGAAGGTATACAACTTGAAATCTACTGACAGGCAGCTTAGTTACTACCATTCTTGTAGGATGCTATCTTCTTGCCTCTTTTTTCATTTTCATAATCAAGTACAGTCTTTTCAAATATCTATGCTCACAGTTTTCACCACCATATTTCTCCACCATGGTATTTCACCCTTGTTCCAACACCATAGCTAGCGGATATGAGAAAAATTCTCCACTCTACAAGTATCCTTGGTATCTTGAATCCACATATGCAAGGAAGACGAAGATCCATATGCAGTATTTTGTGCGTAGCAGCACATGTTCATCTTAATGGGGGATAAGGTCCACAGGTTTCATAAGGTTCTCAAGAGTCTCTGACCTTCAAACATTAAAACAACTGCTCTACTGAAAACTATCTCAAAAATCTTTAATAATTCCTGTACTCAAAAATCTCTGATAGTTTCTAAATATCTATGTGCTTTAAACTCTCAACAATTTAGCCAAAGCCCTTCATAATGTAGCCATTATCCTAATATTCTGGAGTTTAAACCTGTTAATTTTCTTCAGGTACCATTTGATTGTAATAAACCAGACTCTTCCTTCAAACATATACTTTCCTTTTTCAAAGCCCCAATCAATTTCCTGTTCAGAAACACCTTCCTGTATCTTCAAAAATTATCAAAATCCTAATCATTCTTCAAGGTCCAATTGAAATGCCACACCTATAAAGATTTTCCTGTCTACTCAGCTAAAATTAACCTTATTAGCAGCTGTGCTTCCATAGTATATGTATTTTTATTTTTAATCTAGCCCTTGTCACATTCTACTTAGATTTACGATTTATGGTTTTAGTATTACATTTTATTAGAATGTAACTAAAAAAGCATAAGCCATGTCTTACACCTCACTGAGATCAACAGTAAGCAACACAGTACCTTACATAATATAGATGTCTAATATAAACATCTAAATTCAATTCAATTTGAAAAGAAATTTGACTATTATTAAACAATGATGAAAGCTATGAAGAGCAAAATACTTAGAAAGAATATGGCAATTATATCCTCTAAAACTTACAAAATGGCCATTCTAGTCTAATTATATATAAATTCATACCCATAAATTCTTTCACACAGAAGACAATGATAACTTAATTTTGGAAAGTCTATATGAATAAACACCCTTAAAGAGAGAAAAAAATGGTGTAGATGATAGAGGCTCTGTTCATCCCTCTGACGACCAAATCAAAGTTGTGATGGAAACAAGGAACAAATAGCAAGGAAAAATCGCCTGGGATCTAGATAAATAAGCCATACAACTAGGGAGAAGTCCAAGAATACACCATTCGAGGGCATAAGGTAGGACCGGGCAAGGACACGGGGCTGCTTGTCCCAAACAGCTGAGTGGGATGGAGGCTGTGGCAACGGTAGAAGCCTCTTAAAAGCAGCCGCATCCGAGAGTGGGTTTTCGCAGTGACAGATCTGCTCACTGGGAGCACCAGTACCGATTCCGCTGCACGCAGCGAGCACCAAGGACTTACAGGGAGACATTGTCAGAGTGAGGGCCGAAGCAACACTCGCTGTGTACAGAAGTGCTGGTGGTATCCATTGTTCCCTTTTGAGCCCTCCCCCACTACCAGTGCACTGGACACAGCACCGCCATAGCCGTGACGTCATCAAACTGGATAACAGAGGTCTTTCCACCCAGAGGATTCCCTAAAACCTTGCTTCTCCCAACTCGCGGTCCCACCCACGCCACATCCAGGTGGATCCTCAGTGAGTCAGGTGCTCCTTGCTGAGCAGTGCCTAGACTCACACTAGAGGCAGCTGGCCTCGGTTTCTGGTGTGGCCTTATGAAGCAACTATAGGCACAGCATCTGTGGATTGCTTGCTGAATCTTAACAAATGCCTCAGAGGGGTAGAGGCTTGGGCTATATTTGGACTGCAGCTGAATCCCACTCAGAACTGTGCCACTGGACACCTACTTCACAAATCCACACTAATAAGACATGGAGACTGAGGAGCTTTGCTTAGCACACAGAAACAGACATGGAAAGGCAGCCAAAATGGGAAGACAAAGAAGCAGAAACCATATGAGAGAATGGAACAGAGATCCAGATATAATGGAGTCAAGATATCTAACAGATGCAGAGTTCAAAACACAGGTAATAAAGATGCTCGATGAACTTTTGGGAAGTGTAGATAAATCCAGTGAGAACTTCAACAAAGAGATAAAAAAACATAAAAATGGAAATGAAAATTATAAAAGGGAACCAGTCTGAAATGAAGAACACATAATCTGAGATGAGAAGTATATTAAATGGAATAAACAAAGTGAATAAAGAAAAGGATCAAATGCCCTACCTAGAGGACAGGAAAGCCAATCAGGACACTCAATCAGAATGGCAAGAGATAAAAATAATTTAAGGAGCATATGGAACACTATTAGGGCTCTAAATATTCGTCTGATCAGCGTAACTGAAGAAAATCAAGATGCTGAACAACTGTTTGAAGAAATAATGATGGAAAACTTCCCTAACTTGGTAAAGGAAATGGACATAAAAACCCAGGAAGCTCAGAGAATTCTAAAAATCAAGGCTCCAAAGAGGTCCACACCAAGACACATCATAATTAAAACACCAAAGGTTAAATACAGGGAAAGAATATTAAAAGCAGCCAGAGAAAAGCAGATAGTTACCTACAAAGGAATACCCATAAGACTGGCAGCTGATTTCTCAAAAGAAACTATGCAGGACAGAAGGGCTTGGCACAAAATATTTGACGTGACAAAGACCCAGGATGTACAACCAAGGATCCTTCATCCAGCGAAGCTATCATTTAGAGTTGAAGGACAGATAAAGAGCTTCCCAGACAAAAATAAACTAAAAGAATTTATCACCACCAAGCCAGTATGACAGGAAATGTTGGAGGGACTTCTTTAAGAAGAAAAAACATGTATCAAAAACAGAAATAAAGAATAGTAATGACATTCTTATCAATAAGTACCTTAAATGGAAAAGAATTAAGTGCTCCAACCAAAAGATAGAGAGGCTGAAAGGATAAGAAAACAAGATCCCTACATATGAAAAGGCAGGGGATGGAAAAAGATAATGCTTTGATGGACCTATAAGGTATTTAAGTCAGAGTAAGATAAATACTATATGATTCCACTTATATGCAGAATCTAAGGAATAAAAAGACCCAACTAATCAAAACAGACTCACAAATACAGTAGACAATTTGGTGTCAGACAGAGGGAAGGGGGGTTTAGGCAGCTGAGAGAATGGGGTAAAGGGCTAAAGAAGTACAAATTAGTAACTGATGGATGGTCATGGGGATGGGGAGCAAGGCGTAGGGATTGCAGTTAGCATTAATATGTTGGCTAGGTGGAGGGTCAGGGGACGGAGGGTGCAATTGGGGGGATCGTTTTATGAACTAAATAGGTGTCTAACCAATGTACTATACACTTGAAACTAAATTAAAAAATAGTTTTAAAAAATTTTGCACACAGATTAAGTGAAAAAAATAAGATAAAAACTCTTAAAACGAATGTAAAAATTATTCTGAAACTGTTAAAACATTATACAATCACAGATTTTAACTAATCATGACTACTATAGTCCACTTTCTTTGACCATAGCATATGTTTTAACTACCAGACTGTATCTATTTTTCAGCAGTGCTATAGTTAAGTCTTCCAAGGGTTAAAATTAACTTGAAACAAATGATAACTATATTAAGACTATCAAATTATGATGCCCAGGTTAAATTACATCCTAAAAATATGAAAAATCTTAGAAAGGGAATCAAGTTTGTGAAGTTTTACATTTTATGATTATATTATATAAAACCAAATATAAATTTAAAAATTTAGACTCACATATATTCTTTTGTCTCTCTTTATTTAAATTTTAAATGATTTTACTCCTAGTAAGTTTTTTATAAGAAGATTCGTGAAGTAATAAGATTTAGCTAACTGAGAAAATATACTTGTAGAGCTGACCCTTGAACAAAGTTGGGTCAGGTCCACTTATACGCAGAATGTTTTCAATAAATATATTGTAACAGTTTTTTGGAGATTTCGTTACTACCATGAAGCAAATACACTGATTATACCTGGCTACCATAAAGCAATCATATTGCTGCTTCCTTATTAATGAATTGTTACACCTGTAAATAAATACGAATTTCTTTTTCACATTACCTTTTCATTTTTGATGTCTAGTGTTAGTAATACGAATAACATCCACAGTGTTCTGTATCTTATAAGACAATATGGATGTAGGTACTAACAGACAATTCATCTTGCAAACAGAAGACAAATGTACTACTGGCATGGAGAAATACAGGAAAGTACAGTAAAGGTATTTTCTCTTCCTTAGGATTTTCATAACATTTTCTTTAACTTACTTTACTCTACGAATACAGTATATCATACAAATAACAAAGAAAATATGTGTTAACTGATTCTTTATGTTATCCATAAGACTTCCAGTCAACAGTAGGCTATTAATAAAGTTTTGAGGAAATCAAAAGTTATATGTGAACTTTTGACTGCACAGGGATTGATGCCCATACCTCCACATTGTTCAAGGGTCAAGTATACTTCACATAGTAATTTAGATCCTGGGGAAAAAACTATTTTCCTAGTCAAGCATGCTTGCCTAATCTGAATAGCTTCAAGGCTCTACAGCAAAGAGTTCTGGGCAGATGGTCAGAGAATCATAAAATAAGTGAAACAGAAACCTCTAGGTCAATTTTAAGTGCTAAATAATTGCTTTCATTTTGTATAGCTTATGAACTTACTATAGGAAAAATGTGATAATAAAAAATATGTTCATGGGTTAGTTAATTTCTATTTTTGGACCCAAGGCCATATGCTGCTAATTATTCAAGAGTAAATATTAGAAATACTCTGTGTTTACACATGTGTTAAACAAAGGCTCTTTATATGAAGTTATGCAAAACTATAAATTAGAAACTTTTTGGTTTAAAAACATTGGTTAGCTGTAATATTCAAAAAAGGAGTATACAAAAAAAAGCAATAAAAGCAGGTACAATGCTAAATAAAATGTCTTACAATTAATAAGCCATGTTACAGCTGATATACATTTCAATAAAACAGACTGAGCAATGTGAAAACTAGTTTATGTTCTTTGCATATTCTTTTGTATATGTATTTTATCTTTCTCAACAAAGCTAATTAAAGGTAAGAAATAGGCCAAAGAATTCCAGAATCAACATTATTTTAATTTGGCATGTTATGACATCTAGATAAATGACTGAATCCAGTCTTTGTTGTAAATACTATGATTTAAAAAGTTAATAATGGCCTTCTATTTTATAAAGAATGTTAACACATATATAGAAGAATGATGCAATAGGAAATAGAATGGTAATACTAGTAATAATGAAATTCTAGGTCTTTGCTATGCCACAAAGGAGAAATGTAAACTTTAGCAAATAATTTCTTTACCTGCGTCTCAGACTCCTTACCTTACCTATATGTTATGAAAGTGAAAGGGTTGATTTTAGGTTCTATTCTAGATATTATGATTTGGTTCATATGAGCAAAGATATTTTACCTAAATATGAATGTTAATGATAGTTAGAAAGGAGAATTACAAAGCATTAGACACTGAAAATTCAAATATGAAAATTTAAGTTCTGTATGAACAAATACACTTAAAAAAAATAACCAAGTATTCTGAAATTTTAGGACAGGCAAACAAGGAATAAAGAACAGTTAAGTGTGTTAACAAAACCATAATCTCAACGGGAAACCACAGGGCTAATCGATGCTCAGTTTTGGGCTCAAAAATATTATAAATTAAAGATCTCTCTATTTTAGAATGTTGATAATTAGTAACATTCTACATGAACATTAGAAACATGATATAATATATAATTAACACAATTATTAATTGATTCTGAAAATAAGCTCACTATACTCCGGAAAGTTAAAATCAAATTTTTATAAAGCAGTAATTCCATAATTTATGAAAGTGTTCAAAGGCAGCATCCTAAACTGAAAGTATACAACTATAAAATGGCTAAAGGTTGCAGGGAAGCCATATAACATTTCTACTTTTGTTCTCTGTAAGATTCATTTGGCAATAAAAGTGTTATATAACTCTATCTTCAATTTTTTTTTAATTAAGTACAAAATTGAAGAGGAAAGAGAGGAGGCCCCAGAGCTTAGGACTGTCTAAAGAACAAACTCCTTACATAATATAATACCATATTCAGAGAAGGAAATCTCATTGCTTAAACAACCTGTGAGTAAATAACTTTGATCTTGGACCTCTAATTCACCCACCAAAGAGTCAATGATTTCAATAGGACTGATCTGAGGTTCTTACATAGATAATATTAAAAACTGGGTAACTGTCCATTTTGCTAAGACCATAATATAAATTTTGTCAATCCTAAACTGATTGTAATAAATCAAACCAATTTGATTATGTAAAGTGAAACCTTACTCCTGAAAATTATGAAGCACAAAATATTAATTAAGATCTTCAAATAGGCCATCAAATTTGTTTTTTAAAAAAATATCTTACTGTAATGAAGTCATCCCCTTTAACCATTCTTCCTTGGTAAAAAATCCCATGCTTTCAGCCTCCAATTTCCACGCTAAAACTAACATAATAATCTGGAAAGAACAGAACATAAAGGATAGGGGAAAAGTCAGCATAGAGATAATCATGTCTATATTTATCATGGAGAGCATTTTTATAAAACTATTTCCATCTTTCAATTATTAAAGAGTACAAGCTTTGGAATTATTAACTATAAAGAAATTTAGGTGGACCAATTTCTTAAAAGTAAAAAGTTCTAACAGTTTCTGAAGGTAGAATCTCTCTCACTCTATTACAAACAATATTTGTATCAAGAAAGAGAACATGTGCCCAATTTTAATTGATTAAAAATACCATAAATAAAAATCTATAATAATAAACATGAAGAAACAAAATCTACATATAAGATTAAAGTGTCCTGATTTTTAGAAATTCAAAAATAGGTTCTACCCCACCTGTATTCCATTCTACTTAGAAATAAAACATACATTTTCAGGTTCAACACCAATGTCTTCACAAAATTTTTCCATTCCTTCTGGCCCTACAACTTCATCAGGACCTTTAAAAACAAAAATAATTTATATATTTCGTTGTTATAATTTAATATCAACATAAAACATAAGCCATTGTGCTAAAGGCATCTATAAATATAAATATACCATAACATTTTTGTAAATAATTAAATTTGAATTTTGACATATCTTTGAAGTATAACTTTTTGCTACAGAATTTAAAATTTTAGAGATGATCTTTAAACACATTACCAAATGAAATTAAGAAAAAAATGAAGCAGTATTAATATCAATCACTAGTTTGTACAATAACTTGAACCTATCCATTAAAAAAATTTTACTGACAACCTTCTCTAAAGAAAATTTTTGGCAATGCATGAATATAAAGAAGCATATGGTTTGACTTTCTTACTCTACTAGAATGTGCCAGTATCAACCTACAATAATTTAAGACAAGAATCAGAGAATATCTGTTTAGTTACTAAAACAGGTCATTTATTACCCTTTTAAAATATATTCGAAACTTAATACTTTAAAAAAATATACATACTATGAAAATAAAAACTTAAGGAAATTACTGCATTCCAATTCCAGAATGAGATATTTTCCTTATCATCTTGGTTCTCGAATAGATAGCAAAGCATTAGTTTTGCCACCTTAATGTAGAAACAAAAGTTTAATCCTTCAATTAGCTTATCTATCATTTGTCTAAAAATTAACAATACTTGTTTTTTATTTTTCTCCCTTAGTAATACGAGTCAGTACACCAATTCTCATATTTTTTGTCATCAGATTCCTAAAATATATTAATTACATTTTTGTTAGGCCTTTTTTGTGATTGGATAAGATTAAAGGAAATTTGTGACAACATGAAATTTGTGACCTTGAGAACATTATGCTACATGAAATGACAGAAAAAGACAAATACTGTATGATCTATTCACTTATATTTGGAATATAAATCAAAAGAAAAACTCATAAATACAGGGAACAGATTAGTAGTTGCTAGAGGTGGAGGTGAAGGGTGCGCAAAATGGGTGAAGGTGGTCAAAGCTATAAACTTCCAGTTATAAAATAAGTACTGGGATATAATGTAAAGCATAGTGACAATAGTTAATAATACTGTACTGTATATTTGAAAGTCACTAAAAGTGTAGATCTTATAAGTTATCACAAAAAAAATTTTTTGTAGCTGTGTGGTGATAGATGTTAACTGTATTTATTTTGGTGATAATTCTGCAATATACACATAAAGCAAACTATTATGTTGTATACCTGAAATGAATATATTATATCTCATTTTTTAAAAAGACTAAAACAATATGAAACATGATAGAAATAGGTTTACCACACTTGGCTTCTGAAATATTATTGTTAAAGTAAGAGAAACTTATTTTCCTTTCATAAAGATTAAAAATACTTAGCTTTATAAATCACAGACGAAACCAAGGTTGCTAAGGTGGCATTTTATATCACTATCATTAGTCCACAAGCGCAACATGAAGCCAATATCCTTAGGTTTTTTCTTAATAGAAGAATGTAGCCATCCAGTATGTGGCCAATATATTCTTGCTGTTTCAGATGAGATCCAGGTTGCTAAAATGACGTGGTCTGAACCAAAACCCTTTTAAATTTTCTTGGTTTAAATAAGTACGGCACTTATTTGTGCAGTGAGGTGTTAAAAGGTGAAGGGGTGACTATTATAGGAAACTTTCACTTCCTAATATATACTTGGAGGATTTTTTTTAATGAGAATGTGTTAATTATGTAATTTAAAAAGCAAACATATACCATAAAGCTGTTAAAAAATACAAGTAAATATGCATCCTTATATGTGGGTTTGGATGAAAGTAAACATCAGATAAAAAATTTAACAAAACAAAGGTTTTTTTTTAAAGGTATGATAGGAAATATAATCTAAATTTCTCTACGCAACGAGAAAGCTGACCTGCTCTCGAAGCTTCCATCATTCGTAATTAGAAGAGAAAGCTGAAGAGTTATGTTGAGAAATATCAATTATTGTTATAAAATACAGCCTCTTTAGAAACTGTGGGATTAGTGATTAAAATTAAATTATTTTAAATAAAGATATGTAAGACCTCTCTGTAAACAGTAGGTGACTTTCCTAAAGCAATGCAAATAAATACAAACATATTTAAATCTAAAATAAGGTCTATACCAATGTTTTCTTCCCAGATTGCATATTAATTATTTCTCTTGAAATATATTCTTCCAATAAAACTACTCTCAAGGTAAAAACCTCTGGAGCTGAATTCGACTTACTCTTTCAGACAAAATACAGGTTTCCAATCAATTTAAGAAGCTACAAAAATTATTTAGTTTACCAGATGGATCCTTATTAGGACTATATAATTCTATCCCTTATTCTTGATTCCTTATAAAACTTTAAAAGTGCCTTTTCACTTTCTATGCTTTTGTTTAATAATAATAGGCCCAGTGTATTACTGAATCCTTGCTAATTTAAATATCAGTCATGATAAGAGATCTTGTGAAAGGGCAAAACCATCAGGCTAATCACACATGACCTATAATATTATATTAACAAGATTAGTGTTAATTTATAACTAAAAAAATTTTTTTATTTTTAAATAACCATAAAGAAGTGTTCCTAGCTATACCTGCAGAGCCTAAAACCATGATGCTAAGGAAGAAAAACTGTGCTTAATGAATGATATTGCATCTTTAATATGAGCTATCTAAAGGCTATATTGTTAATTTTGGAACAGTATTGCAACCATATAAAACCAGTAAATCTGATGCTGCAATACTATTTATTCCTCTTTTAATAAAAGCTAACATTTATTGAGTTCTGATTAAATACCAGGTACTGTGCTAAGTGCTTCATATATTATCTCAATAAGCAGAATTATTGTTTCCATTTTAATAAGGGACATCCCCATTTTAAGATGGAACAGTTACTGTTTATTTGGCAAATAACTGGTTCCTCCTTAATCAATTTGGTCTCTGCCCACAGAAACCTCTAGAGAGGCCTTTCCTAATCACTGTATTTTAAAGTTCACCCGAACTTTCTTTTATCTCTGCACTTCGCCATATTTATTACCTTTATAACCCTCCACAAACTATAATTATCTTTCTACTTACTTATTTAACATATTTCTTCCCACTAGAAGACAAATTCCCAAGGGCAGGGATCTATCTTAACTTGTTCACTACTATATCCCTAACACTTACCACAGTGCCTGACATACAACAAATGCTCATTCAATGAATGACAGAAGTTAACCTCCAGTGTCCTAATATTTTCTTTTCAAAAGGAAAATTAGTTGCCACATACACATTTAAAAAAAAAAAACAAAAAAACAAAAAAAACCCTTACAAGATAGTAGTTAAAGCACTGGTTCTGCAATCAGAATGACCTAGGTTTGAATCCTGGCTTTTGTCATTGTATGATCTTAATTAAGCAAGCTACTTATTAATCTAATCATGAGTTTTTTCATCTATAAAATAAGGATAACATTGTTTATTTAACAGAATGGTCACAGGAAAATTATATAATTAGCATAATTATTGAAGTAAAGATAGCAATTATTATGCTGGCTATTTCAAAAACTCCAGTTTAGGAAATGAATGTTTAATTAGAATCTCATGCTACCCAGGAAAACCCTAAAAGAGGTAAAACAAGTAAGCATAAAAAAAAAAAAGACTAATTAATCTAATGGCATCTAATAACCTTTATAAGTAAAATAAGATGAGTGACCTTTTATTCTATATCATGCATATCAGTAAAACTGGCATTTTGAATAATGGGTCAACATTTTAAATGGAGGTCATTAAAAAAATGAATTCTCTTCATTTAATTTGGGTTAGTGGTTGTCTTGGGATGCCAGTAATAGCAATTTTTCTGGTCTAGGAAGAATCTGTTCTGTTACTAAACAATTTTTAAATTATACTTTTGGGATCACTCAGCTGATCCCAACAGAGAGGATACTGTATCCCCCACCTCAAAAGTCTTACTTTCCATACAGTTAGCCTAAATTTATATCTCAAGTTCAGAGTACACTTGAGGCCTTAACTTGATTATTACTACATATAAGACAATGACTGCATATACAGTTTTATTTTAAACAAACACTCTAAAATGATAGTGATAAAAGAGGGGAAGGGGAGCCATCAGGGAGGCAGGTAAGAGAAAGAAAACAAGGAGAAAAAGACAAACAAAAAAGCTTTAAAATCAATCATTACAGAAGACCAAAACCATTCTAATCGGAAAGAAAATGTCATATATGCTTATAAAGAAGTTAGTAATAAGTGGGAAACAAGTGCTTTTTTCCATATATTTGCTCAGCCTGTCCCTGGCTTTGACTTCACCTCACCCCACGCCAAGAGTTTTTACATCTACCACTTAGAGAATTTACCATAAAGTTAGCTCCTTCAAGAAGCCATCCCTGACGCTTTCAAGGCTGGGTTACATATTCCTCCTATGAAATTTCACAGTGCATCTTCCTAATAGAGCATTTATCAGTCTGTTTAATTTAATTAACATCAGTCTGTTTAATTTCTTATTTATTATTGTCTCTCATAGAAGTTAATGACTAAATAGCAATTATTAAAGGTTAAATGTGTTGTGCAATTATATATCTGAGTTTAAAATTTTTCACTACGTCTCCCAAAAGTTTCAGAAAATGTCAGTTACTGGTTCAGAAAAATTTCAAAAAAAAAATATTGAAAAGAAAAATAAGAACTATATATAATACAAAATGCTTTATCATATACTTTGTTTTCCAGACTGTCAACTCTACTTTAGCCAATGGACGTAAACCAGTAAGTGAATCTGTTTACAAACTGTATTAATAGTAAATGACGTTCACCCTTCCAACTAAATATAAACTGAATTATATATATATATTTTTGTAATTATTTTTTATGGTGACATTGGTTAATGAAATCCAGTAAGTTTCAGTTGTACTTTTTAACAGTAAGGCCTGTATATATTTGCACTGTGTGCTCACCTCCCATAGTTAGATTTCTTTATATCATCACACATTTGACCCCTTTAACCCCACTTACCTCCCCACTCCCTCTACCCTCTGGTAACCTCTAGTCTATAGTCCATGTTTGTTTGTCCTGTTCATCTGTTGCTTTTAGGTTTATATCCTACATGTAAGTGATATCATGTGGTTTTCAACTTTTTCTGTCTGGCTTATGTTGCTTTAGCATGATTATCTCGAGGTCCATCCATGTTGTCGCAAGTGGCAGTATTTCATCTCTTCTTATGGCTGAGTATTACATATTTAAAGACAGCTTGAAACAGTACCAAATTCTTAGCCTACCCAGAATCCCCAGTCTTGACCCTGATCCCAGCCCACAGCACTAGCACACAGCAGCCATGAAATAATTTGATAAATGAATGAACCAAAACAAAAAGAAAGTAAAAAATGTTTTAAAGCATGTGACTGATATATTAATTTCATTACCTGCATACTCATAAAACCAAGCCAGGCACTTCTTGCTTGAAAAATGTTCCTCTCCACTTATTAGTCTAGCAGAGGGCTGGGATCTGCAATAGCTTAGAAAACACACAAATGCCTAAGAATTTAATCATCTTAACTTTTAATGAAAAGCTAAGTTCAATAGGAAGTACTCCAATCCAAACTAAAACTATTTTTTTTATAGCTGCCATTATAGAAAAAAAAATTGGGAGTTAAGTATTTGCAATTTGATCTAATAGTCTATACATTAACATTGCTGGCTAACAAAACCCGAATGCTACATTGCTCACTATCAAATTCCAAATATATTAACTAAAATTATTTCCTCAGATTTCAAAAGACCACACAGAAGTTCAACCCAATGGTCTCAATGCAGGACTAGTAGCTGGGAAAGTACAAACCTTTATAGTGATTCTTCTCAATTGCATGAAAATTATGTCTGTGTATATAGGCATACATTTGAAAACAAAATCTTACAAAGTATATTTTGGTACTTATCAATATTTCAAAATAAAATTATATATTAGGAGTTATCATCTACCAAATTTATTTAAAAAATAAAAGATGATTTAGAACATAAGGGTCCTAAATTCTGCAGATTAACGAACAACAAAAAACCCTAAAAGATAATAGTATAAATAATTGGTCCAAAGATATTTAATCCAAGTCTATCTTTTTCATAAAATTGTGTAAAGTTGAGAAGTTCATAAATAGCCTTTACAATTTAATGAACTTCAGAGAATCTTTTCTAAAGGAGCTCAAACAGGTACACTACTACAGTAGCATGGAAATGCTGTAACTTCTACAACTGAATAGTGTAAAATAAGGGTGCTATATTTAAAAGTTTAAGTTGATAGAGCTAAGTATCATCTGAGTTCCAATTACTGCTCAGCTGTTTTAATGGGCTTAACTTAAATAATTTTGATACATTATACACTTAAAGTGGCTACAAGTTAGAGTTATAAAAAACTAACCTGTATGTTTCATAAAAATTTGAGCTAGTGGAGTAACCATGTTAAATTCCAGTGTGAATTACCAAGAGATGTAAGTAAACAGCATCACCTTTCACAGTAATAGGCCAAGAAATATACTTAGGCTCTTTTTTCACAAATAGTGTAATGAAGGGGAAAAATTAAACCAATAACAAAAAGGAAGATGCAGACTAAGTCACCTACCTCAGGTTTTAAGTTGATCTCTCTTTAAAGAGAGTTCTAGCATTATCTCCCATTTATAATGCTGGCTACAGTCTTCTTTAATGGTAGCATCTAAAGTTGTCATACCACGTGCCAACCACTGATACCCAATAAGGAGATTTTACACACCCCACATTGCAGAACTACATTGCAGTAATTTTTTGTAGCATAGAATATCGCTGGGACATGCTACAATGGAATCAAAGCTCTAAAACTACAGCTCGGCTTTGTTTTCTTTTTCTCCAAGAGGATACAGAGGACAATAGGTTTCAAATTATTAATATTTATATTAAGAGCTAACAGCAGCATGAATGCTAGAAAACAAAATGCCTGCAAGGCCTTTCCACCTCGACACATAGGGACTTGGCAATGGTGGAGGCACTATACGTCCACGAAATAAGGCTCCTGCGATTTAAAAGGCCTCCTGCTGGAATTCTCCAAGTTAGACCACTCCAAATACTAAAGGAGGCCAATTACAGCACGGGGAGCTTTCCTTTCCATCGTTCCCCTGGCAGCTGCCAGGTCAAGATTTCTCAGGCTCTGCTTCTTCCTTAACACTCTGCAAAGAAATTCTAGAAGTGACCCTTCCGCGAATCTGTACTCAGTTCTAGATTTGGAAAGAAGAGGGGGAGGGGTTAAAGGAGTTGGGGGTAGGGGAAAGAGCGCAACTTACGTACGCATTCTTGTTTCCCCACCCTTCAGGGCACGAAGACTCTTCTAGTACCTCCACATGCGCCAGAGCACACGCAACGAACACGCGGTGCAGTCGCAGAGACTCGCGGTGTTCTGCGCCTACCACTTTAGGTTTATCAGAGGTGGCGGTGGGAGGCAGCGGTTATCTATCCCCAGCCCGAGCCTCGGAGACCGAGCCCGCTTCCTTCTCTTGCCATTCAGCAAGGGAGGAAGGACTGAAGGGTGGGGGAAGGTGGTACCTGGAGATTTTACACTTTTTGAGGCCTCCGTCTTCCGCTACTGCCGCTGCCACCCCAGAGGATTTTCTCTTCTTCTTCACCGGCATCTTCCGCCCTCCCCGGTAGGGCGGGCAGGGAAGCCGGGGAAGGGGGTCGTTGTCCACTGAAGATTCCTCAGTGCTGGCACCCGGTTCCCAGAAACAGCAGCAAGCGTAGGAGCAGAGTCGCCAGCCCGCACCAGAGCGGCCCAGCCTGGCCACCGGCCGCTCTCAGGTCTCCTCCTCGTCTTCCTCTGCTCGGGACAGGGGGTCACTCCTCGCCGGTGGACACTGCAGCTTGGTCACACCGGGAAGAGAGAACGCGGACAGCTCAGCACCTCCACCAGTCACAGACTCCAATTGCAAGAGGCTCAGTCTGACCCGGATGCGAATCGCCAAGGGCCGGAAGTGACGCAAACGCAGAGCCGGTCTCCGGGAGGGGTGTGGGTCTAGTTGCGACTGGCTAGCGGTCTCCCTGGCTGAGCGAAGCAGTGTAGTTACGCGAGTGGAGAAATCAGGTTTTGATGGTTGCCAGGGTGTCTCAACCTTTCTCGGGAAACTTCAACCCCTCCTTAATTCTGGTACGTAACCTCCAAGATATGTTTTATAAAACCCCTAATACTCTGCAGTTGGCCTTAGAAATAATCACATATAGTAAACCAAGAGTTCTTCCGTTCGGTAACCTCATGTTGTTACCCACCTCTTAAATTCTTGTTTTCTTTATGGGCCCACTCTCCCACCCTGTCTCTGTCCTCCCTGACCTCTACTTATCACTTTTTCTCTTATTAAAAGTTAGTTTTACCATCTCTTTCACAGAGCTTACCTCTCAGAAAAGCGACAGTAGGTGATTGCTGACTTCGTATAGAGGAATTTGGGGAACATTTCTAAGGGGCCTTTCCCCCAGACCTTATTACCCAAAACACTTATAATCACTCCACATCAGTGAAAATATTGTTTATGAATAAAGGTTGTTGCACGTAAGGATTGTGTAGTAGAAGGTCGCGTTAGTCAGTATATGTGGAAAATAAATTCAACATCTGTAAACCAAAGAGTGATGGTAGAGGACGAAAAGTATCTTTAAATTCAGTAACAGTCGATGTGGTTCTGATGGGACGACTTTCACCTTGGCACCCTCATCTGGCTAATTAAGAATATCATATTTCCTTAGTGCCATTAATTGGTTCAGAATGGATATACGATTAAAAGCCAGGCCAGTCAGTGCCAATGACATGAAATTGAACTATCAGGGAAGCAACTTTATTTCCTATGGACTTGAACCTGAGAGGATGTAGAGAAGGAATTCAAAACTCAGAAGAGACCAGAATCAAGCAGAAAGAAAAACCAAGACATGATTTTATGATATGAGCTCAGAATTCATGATGTGCCCTGGAGATTTCAGTTACATGAGCCATTAAATCTCACTATTTTGCTTATGCAGTTCTCTGTTATGACCAAAAGAATGTTGTGCTTGAATGCTGGAATCCTTCAACCCACTTATAAATGCATGAGGCCAAAACATAAAATGTGAATAAGATAAAGCCTCTAAAAAAATACCATCTGTAGGTAAGAGGATAGAGGAACATGTTAACACTCAATGCACTCAGCAAGATCTTGACTGTAAGAAAATCTACAGGAAAAAATGGCCCAGGTTTTGCAGCAAATTATTAGAAGGAAATTTTAAAGGCTATATCAATTATTTTCCATATGTGATTCTTATTTGAATCAAGTCGAACAATACAAAGCAATATTATGACATTTATGGGACAATTGGACATTTTAACACTAGCTGAATATTTGATGAAGTTCTAGAACAAGCAAAATTTATGTATAGGGTCGCATATTAGTGATGCTTGGGTACTAGGATGGGGTGGAAATGGAGGGAGAAGACTGTAAAGAGGCACAAGGGCACTTTTTAGATAATAGACATTCCGTATCTTGATTGAGGTGGTGGTGTATATCCTTGTCAAAGCTCATTGAGCTGTACAATTAAAAATGTATGCCCTCAATAATTAAAAAATACCATATACCTGAAACTAATATAAATAATAAAAATGTATGCCCTTTATTGTATGAATATTATTCCTCTGTAAATTTGATGTAAGATAAAAACACCAAAATATGAAAAGATGCTATTAGAAATAACCAAGCTTTTTCCTTCAAGAAGTGAACTACAAAAGCTAAACATCCCTTTTCTCGAATAGAGGAAGGAAAGTGGTATAAAAATCTAAATGATGAAGACAGAGACCGCAGAGGACGATGTTCAAGGCTGAATCAAGATGTAAGGAACGTTCACGATACCTGCATAGCAGGATACCAGCATTGCTATGGTTTAATGACTATTATGCATCTTCTATTATTTTCTGGGAATATTTATTGTGGTTATTGTGGCCTTTTTCCCTTGTTGTTTATTGTACAATAGTGGAAAGCAGATAATTGTGTCTTTGTTCATAGGCCACTGGACCATAGAGAACCATTTTCTAGACCTAAGGAAGAAGACTCCACCATACCTGGAGATTGTGGAGATTCTGCTGAATGCGGTGACTGGATAGGAGCCTACTTGTACCTATAGAATTCTCTGATAAAAGATAAAAGGCTGGGTCTGTGTATGATATTCATTAAGTCTATCATTCAAACAGTATTTAATAATCACTTAAACCAGGAACTGTCCTGGGTTTAGGAATATAAAAGGCAGGTGTGACTCTTGCATTCATGAAGTTTACAGTCTGGAGGGGGAAATAATATGATGCAGTCTATTTGTATTTAAGAGTACTTTATGAACAAAGAATAGTTTATTCTTTAATAGTTTAATAGTTTACACTATTTCTTATTCAAGCAATAGAACAATTATGTTTGTTTTTTTAATTATTTTACAATTATAGTTGGCATATTAGTTTCAGATATACAACATGGTGATTTATAATCTGCTTGTTAATAAAGAGATGGTGATTTCCAGGGTCATGTAGATCATTTTCTTCATTGCCTTCTCTGATCATTCCATTCTCAAAATGGAGCATCCCATTATCCTAATTACTTTCACAGGAGAGGCATATTGATATCATCATTGCCTGTGAACAGTATAGAAATGCCTAGTTATGTGGTTTTAATCTTATCTGCTGCTTACCCACACATCGATAGTACATTATTTTTCCATCAAGAAGGCATTTATAATGGAAAAACAAACTATGACAGACTACTGTGGTTCTTCGTCATATAAGGAGAATTTTTTAATGAAAGTAATAAGGGAAGGTAGGGATGAAGCATTTACTTTAAGCAGAAACTTAGGTGTTCTGGTTTAAGATCCAAGGAAGAGAGTCAATGACTTTAGGTAAGACATATAACTTTCTTTATCCTTCATCTTATCCTACTGTTACAGAGAAGGATGTAGAAAAATCTAATATCCATTTATAACGTTTCCTGGACATATACTTATGCCAAATAAGACTGAGCCATAGTTCTGTCATCTATTTGATGTGGGTGATACATGCATCCCTTAACTTTGGGGGTTATAGATGATGCTATGAGAAAAATCTTTTAAAATAGTTGTGTCTGTATCAAAGGAACCAAAAATGGTGCCCTAAAATGTGTTAATTTATATATATTCTATATGTATTTCATATTTTCTTGACACCTCTTTAAAATAGTGCATTTCCACTTGCCAGAAAAACAAGCAATGCAGAAATGAAGTGATTTATGGGATGCCACATGTTATTGGGGTATTGAATCTATACAAATATTCTCCATATATTAATATTGATTTTCAAAACAAATAGTGCCCTACACATAAACCCTGAGAAAGAAGACTAAGAGAACAGTAGAAATGGGATGTTAAAATGAGACTTTGTTTTGGAGCACCAGTAAAGCCCACAAACTCCTAGTGTTTTAGAGAAGGCCAACAGTGCAGAACTATGTAACACATGCCATGTACCCCTTATATCCTAAAGCAGTGTGCCGGAGCACATCAATTGTAGCCCTGACTGTGGCTATAATTCACTCTGGGACCCAGATTTAGGGAGTAGCCACTCTCTGTAACACTGTTGTCATGACAAGGGGAAAGGAAAACATAGTGAACCCCATGCTGGCTGTTAAAAGTTCTGCCTTGAAGTGACACATATTACTTCTGTTTAAGTCATATACCTGAGTTCAGGACAGGAATGTATAATCTTGCAGAGAGGGGAACTAAGTAAAGGTAAATACAGTTCACAACAATATGGGATTGAAATGAAATCTCATTCAAGATCCAGGGAAGAATGAGTTCACAGAGTTGTTTTCAGATTGCTTTCTGCTTGTACCTCATGCTGACAGATTGCATTTTCCAAAAATGTCACATGATATCTCTCAACCTACATGTTTTTCTAGAACCTCGCAACTTCCTATCAAGTAATGGAGTCTAATTAAACATCATCGTCAATATTAGTTCATTAATTGTGGGAAATCTATCATAGTAATGTAAGGTGTTAATAATAGGGTGAACTATTATGGGAACTTTCTGTACTATCGTTGCAACTTTTCTGTAAATCTTAAAACTTCTAAAATAAAAATAAAGTTTATTTTTAAAAAGTCAAAGTGAACAGAAATAAAAATTAAAAAATAGTAGAGTGCAGGAAAAAAAAGTTACAACTCAAGAGAGCCAGCTTGGTTGGGTGCCTTTGGAAAGGTAAGAATTTATAAAATTGGGAATGTGCCATCATAGGTAGAAAGCATTGTCTTGTATACCAAGTGGTCAAAAACAGCACTTTCAACTTGAAATCAAACCAGGAAGATGAAGAATTAGTGCTCAGGAGGGACACCTGATTTGACATCCAGTATGTGAATATGTACCCTAGACGAAGAAAAGTAGTTAACAAACTCAAATTACTACTGATAGAAAGGCCATTGTTTGGATCACTTGCTGCAGAGAAGAACTTTTTGGGTGAGTAGTAGAGAAAACCAAACGTGAGTGCAGGCAGCTTGTGTTTAGGTATGTTTTTATAATCATTTTTATATTCTTAGGACGGGTGGTGTTTTTGTCACACTTCTCAAACTTAATGTTGGAAAGATGACATAGTGGAAATGGTTTCTGAAAGTGAGAACCACCATTAGACTGATGGATTTGCCTTTTTAAATTTTGCAATCTTGGATAAACATTTAATTATGTTGTGACTCAGTTTTACCATTTGTATAATAACACATGCCTTACCTAGACATGACAGCATTGTATTGTTGAAAAAATAAATGTGAATGTGTTATCAAAACTGCTAAGTGATATGGAATTATGAAGTAGCTGGAATCCTTGGGGGTACAACCAAGAGAAATTAAGTTCTAATCTAGAGGGGAGATTTATTTAAGGTAGTACACAAAATCAAAGGAAAGATTTCAAAGAAGGAGACATGTAAAAGAGGTGAGTTGCCCTGTTTTCCACTCCACCCAAATTCTGGTTAATGGGACTTTCCCTTCCATATCACTATCACCTTTTTGAATGGCAATGACCATCTTTATTTTCAAGGATCTTAACCAAGGTCTCGGCCATTGACTATAGGATTGTCTACATGGGGCAGTGTGAATGGGACTCAGCAAATTCTTAGGCCATGATTAGACATTATGTCTTTGGAAAATTCATTGGTGATGTGGGCAGTTACTGAAGTCCCTCACTATTCAGCACAAAGCAGATTAGTTCACATGACTGCAGCAGGGGTAATGATTTCTAGAAAGGCAGTAAATGATCTGCTAATAGTCTTGTTTATTTGACACCCACACTGCTCTGGTCACTGGCATTGACAATGTTGGTGTTTCTTGATGCTGACTCTGCTCCTCTCCATGTGTTCTGTGCGGAAATCTCTGCCAAGTTTGAGCTCTTTCCAACTCTTGAACCCCTCTGTTAGCCAAGATGACCTTTAATTGTTACGGCATAAACTATGCTCGGCTTCTTTCAGGGCTTATACTTTTAATTTGCAAGAGCCTTCTTGTCTCTAAAGTATGGGTCATGAGAATCAAAAGTTTTGACTTTCAATTGCATTTTTTTAAAATACCAGATTCAAAGCATATTTTTAAAGTAAAAAAAAAAAACTAAACCATTTTGCATTTCTGATTTTACAGCCATAATTCTTTTTGAGGCAGTGAAAATGACACTGACTTATAAAGGTCATGAGCAAGAATGTGCAGAAAAGAAAAGCACACAATATTTTCAAGATATTTTCTCTCCATGGGCTCAACAACCAGAGAATTCTCAGACAACTTTCATTGAACTATTTCACACTGTACATGCAGCTAAAGCTTTCATTTGCATATCCTCTGGTATAACCTGTGCCTAGGACCAGCTATATCATTTGTGGAGCCCAGAGCAAAATGAAAACACAGAGTCCGTTGCTCAAAAATTATTTAGTGCTCTGTGAAAGACAATTAAACCTAGTACAGGGCCTTTCTAAGCATAAGGCCTTGTTCACCTGCCCAGATTGCATGCTCATGAAGCCAGCCCTGCACATACCCTAAAAACAAGTCCAGGCCTGAGTGACCAGCAGTAGTCCCCAACCCCCTAGCCACAGATCTCAGCAGTCCGTGGCCTGTTAGGAATCTGGGCTGCACAGTAGGAGGTAAGTGGCTGGCAAGCAAGCAAAGCTTCATCTGTATTTGCAGCCACTCCCCAGCGCTAGCATCACTGCCTCAGCTCCACTTCACATCATCAGTATTTGATTCTCAGGAGCACTGGTCCCTGGTGCCAAAAAGTTGGGGACCACTGATCTACAGGTTCATTTAGTGGAGCTCCGTATTTCTGTCAGAGAGTGCTATGTGTTGTACAAGTCATTCTTATTTTAGAGGCACAATAAAATCACACATCTCGCCTTCTCTTGCAATCAGGAATTTCCATGAAAAGCGCCTGTGTAAAAGCCTCACTCCCTACCTGTCAATCAACCAGATTCAAATCATCACCTGGGAGACTGCCTGCCAAGTATTACACTGAACTGTCAAATGAAGGAAAAATAAAATTCTATTATGTAAAGCCATTGAAATTTTGGAGTTTTATTTTAACATTTGCCATACCTTAACCATCTGTCAGGACTAGGCTATGTTATAATAACAAATGCCACCAAAATCTCAGTATCATAACCCAAAATTATTTCTTCTTTATGATATGCCATCAAAAAGACGACATTCATACCTAGTCGGGGAACTAGGCTGATAAAACTTCATCTAGAATTATGCTTCTATAATCATCAGCAGTGGAAAGACCCACGGTTATCAGACATTGACTTAAGATTTCTGTGCATATGTGATGTATCACTTCTACTTACATTTCAAAGATCATAAGTCAAATGGTCATGCCTATCTTTAAAAAGAGCAAAGAAGTACAACCCTAATATGTGCCAAGAAAGGGGAAATCCAGACATTTTTTGTAAATGACAGTAATGACTATCACATGAATACAGACATTGATTCTTGAAAGGAGGGTGCTGCTATAAAGAAACAAAAATGTTGCATAGAATAATTAGGCAGCAGCAGCAATGAAACATTAGTAGCCTGGTTAGGTAGAGAGCCCTAATGTGCCTCAATAAAATACTTACTAAAACTGTCCTCTGAGAAGTAGAAGGTAGACCATGAGTCCAGTGAGACAAAATTTCTTTACTTGCCCACATTAAATGTTGGTCAAGGATCAGTCGGGGACTCTGTTCTTTGTCATTAAAGCAGCCACTATCTAGAGCATTATTGGTTACTATGGCAGAGGAAAAAGAGCATAGTTTATTTTGCTTAGTCCAAGCAGAATTTTTTTTTTCTTAATTTGAAAGATGTTAGAAGGTATGGTCATCATTAGGACCATTTTCAAATATTCTACAGTTCTCTTTCCTTTTGTGCACAGGTACAGTTGCACTTACTTGCCCACTTGCAGTTAGATGTGACCATATGACTTGCTTGGCCAATAAAATGTGAATGGAACTGATGTAAAGACATTTTAAGAGCCAGTAAGTGCTTTGTCATATGATTCTTTTTCCTTCCATACCAATAAGATACATTGTCAATTTAAAAAAAAAATTGGTTATTCAAGTTAAGTCATATTAGATAATTCTAAACCAAAGCTCAAGGAGTAGAAACAATTTTACCAAGAAATATAAAATATCACAAAATTATACTTTAAGAGAACAGGTTTAGAGTACAGTCTCTGCCATATTTCCTGTAATACTTGGCCATAAATATAATACGTTAAAAATTAACTTTGGTATTTAATTTTTAATACATAATGAAGCACCATTTAAATAGTATTTAACATCTGATTAAAAATCTTTAAATTATTTAATCATAGTGTCTGTTTTTTCTCATAATGAAACAAAAGTATTACTTGCAAGGAGCTTCACACTTTGAATTTGTTCTCCTCTAGTGTCTGTTTCTGATTCTCTTCGTTGTGGAGATTGTGGAAAATCATCCACACATTATCACATTTCTGGCCTATTCCTCTACCTCCCCAACCATGCTCAGGATTAGTTGGGGGACGGAGGTGGGCAGAAGTGCAGTTGAATTATTTTCAGCTATACGCTATAAACTAACTCTAACTCTCTTGCTTACATAGCTCTTTCCTCTTTCCCCCTGTATTTTCAGTGCACAAGATACAGTTGCATTTACATGCTCACTTACAGGTAGAATTGACTGCAGGAAGAATTGGATTCGTATTAGACCTAAAAGAAATGATTATCACTATTCACCAACTTAGGAAGAGTCAGAACAAATAGAATTGCTTTTATTCTATTGGGACACATAAATTATATGGAAGTAAATATATTTAAATATTTGCATTTGAAGGGGTTCAGAACAGGCCTCCCTAAGAAGTGGTACCTTGGCATGTGGATTATTTTGAGCTGAAAGCAATCAAGACCCTGTAGGCTCAGGAGAAACTTCTGCCTCTCTCTTAACTACTAGAAGAATCTAAATCGGAAGCCTTGCCCATAATGAGTTATTACCAGAAATAACTTTTTATGACCTATCTATAGGGTAGAACAAACATCTAATTACTGAACATTTGCTCTTCTTATCATCCTAAGAATGATTTTCTTCCCTTCTGAAGCCCTAAGGCATCTTGCCTCATCCTTAGCAAAGAATGCCATTATACGTACATCATTTTAACTTTCTGTCTTTGAACCTCTCATGTACATGGGGCCTCTGACACTCTTACGTATGTGGGGTTCCCATACATGCATATGTAATTAAATTTGGTTATTTTTCTTGTTAATTTGTCTCATGATGATTTAATTATGAAACCAGTTGGAAACATAGAAGGGTAGAGTAAAATTACTTCCTCCCCTACAAGTTGAACACTAAATGTCATATTTGAGTGTATATTTCATTATACTAGTGATTGAAATCTATAAGTACCATGCCGTAAGGTAAGTTTCAGCTTTTGTAAGTTTGAAGAATAGGTTCTGAAATAACATTCTTTCATGTACCACTCTCAGCACTGTACAAGAATAGTAACTAGATGATTATTGCTTTAATATGAAAAGTGATATTATAATAATTTCTATGATTTTTTTCTTTAAATTGAATAAGAGTATAAAGAGTGTATTTAATAAGTAAGGCAATATTTTATACATTGCCTTATACAGTGTCTAAAACTGCTGGTAGCTTGGCAAAAAAGGCTGAGGCCCCAAACTGTCCTAGTATTCATCCATTCTTCACTCCATCCACTCCCAGGAAAAGATTCCAGTTTCACTTTAGAAAGTCCTTGATGAAGGAGTAAATATTAGTTTTATCAACTCTCAAACCTTCAGTATAAGTCATTTTAGTATTCTGAATGATGAAATGAAATATGCATAAAGCACTTCTGCTCCATACTAAAGTACAATGGTTGGCCTAAAGAAAAGAACCTGTGCGATTTGAGTTGCTACATTAGCAGCTTTTTCCTGGAACACCATTTTTACTTGAAAGCGTGACAGACAAACTATGATTATTAAGACTTGAGTATTTGAAAGATATTTTTCTCAGAAAAGTCTATCATCTCAAGGAAAAAAAAATGATGGTATTTGTTGTCAATTATAAAATGCAAGCTTTAATGCAAAATTTATTTTCTAATTTTTCATGCAAAATTAGAATTTTGGAAAACTTCAAATTCTTCATTGTTAGCTTGAAACCTCTCCATATACAAAAACTTCTTATGAGACCAGTGGTATATTACTGATTGTGATTTTTTGATATTGTATAATGAAGTATATCAACATTTGGAACCTTTGCATGGCTCAGTGAACCAATATTTTCCAAATGACCAATGCATGATGTTATGAAATATTCATTGGTAGAAGATCCATTCAGAGTACAAGATAACCATTGAATTTTAATGCAGCTGAGTATGAAACATCAGATTCCAAATGGCAAGAAATCTTGAGCAGACTTTGGATTTCCACAAGATACGAAATTTGAGAGTTATGAAACTACTTTGAAGAAACTTCCACTTGTGCAATTCTAGTTTAGTAACAAAGAAGAATATTCACAATTATATGAAAAGTCTAGGCTATTGAAATTCTTTTCCATTTTTAACTACATTTCTGTGAAGCCAGATTTTCTCTATATACTTCAACCAAAATAGTGAACTGCAAGAGATAAAATGCAGATAGAGGTTCTAGCTGTGTCCTACCAAGGCAAAATTAAAGAGATTTTCAATAATGTAAAATAATGTAAAAAATTTATTTTGTGTGAATTATTATTTTTTAATAAAAATATGTTAAATCATGGGCTTATTTTTAAATAAAATAATTTTTTAAAGTCTCAGTTTTAAAGTCTATTACAGTACATATTTATAGAAATAACACACAGAAACAAATTTTTTTGTCTTCAATAATTTTTAAAGTATAAAGAAGTCCCAACACCAAAGGTTTGAGAAATGCCAACATAGACATATTTAGAAAACTTGGGCTCAGAAAGGTTTTGTCCTTTTTCCTCCAGCTCACATTACCCATTTTCGTACCACCTGCTAGCCAACTGCTAAATTAATGCTCCACATAATTTTTTAAAAATAGCACCCTACTGCTGATATCCATTACTTTATTGGGTAGAGTGGTCTAAATTACCGTAAAAAAAAAAAAAAAATAGACCCACACATGTATACCGTAAAATGGCTCAAACACAATAAAAGTGATTTCTTGCTTATTTAACAGTTGCTGGCTTTACTCTACACTGTGATTCAGGAGCCCAGGATCCTACTGCTTTCTGGTTCTGCCATCTCTTATAGCTTTGTTACCTACATCAGCTGGCAAAACGGTGAAGGTACAGTCACTTCTTTAAAACCTTGCCTTGGAAGTGGCACACGTTACTTCTGCTCACATTCCATTGGTGAGAATGTTAATGGGCAAATCTGGATGGTAGCCACTTATTAGCTATGGAAGGGGAGAATAGATTTTGGTAGCTGGCTGTCTACTACTGTCATATAGTGTAGGTTCAGAACTGGATTTTGTTACGTGGCCTTGTGTAAATTATTTATCTCTGAGATTCATCTTTATTGAAGCTAAATTGAGTACTGGGGTCTTATCTGTCATGTTTTCTGCTCTATGCTTGATTCTGGGTATATAGCGTGAATAATATACACAAAATTCCTGCCTTCATGGGATTTAGATGTCAACTGGAGTTTCTGTTTCATGACATATGGGTTAAACTTGATTCAAACACTCAAATTTCCTATCTAGTGAAAGTTCAAAGTCCACTCAAGATTTTAAAAAATTTGAAAGATGACATTCTTGTGATCTCATCTGCTTTCTAACCTCATGTTCCTAGATGAGCTGTCTTTAATTCACCACATTATCATGGATGCTAAATATAGCCATTGCTCACATTTCCACCAAGACAACTCACCTAGACCAAGCATATGTAATGAAGACTTTCCTAAGGACTTTGAGAAAGGTCATAATGTCCATTGCAGACCAAAATTTCTGTATCCATATTAGCTATTTCTGCTTTCAAAATTCTTTTTGACTATCTAGTCACCTTGGGATCTGTTTGAATTTTTTTTCCTATCCAGTGGCCAGCATTCCACATCACTGATTCCTCTCCCACCTCTTGGAATATTTCATGAGAATTTGAAATTATTTTCCTTTATAATTTAGAGCATTTCAGCTTTCTTTAGCTCCCACTCCCAAACCCTAAGATGCCCATTAAATAAAGACTCTAATTCTAAAAGAATATAGTTTTAGGAGGAAGCTGTGATTGAGTGTATATTAAAAAAAAAATCTCCATATGTTTATGTTCCCTAGGATGATGGCTCAATTCAGGCCTGGGATAACCAGACCAAAATTCCTGAGGGCAAGGACTGTCTCTAGAGCATAATCATTACTTGGCATATAGCAACACGTAGTAAACATTTTTAGAAAATAATTATTGAAATCAGAGTCTTTGATGAATATTGGGATAAATGACCAGCAGTTTAGTAGTTTATAGTGACACCATGGGGAAGAAAATGAGGAAGCCTGATCTCATTTCTGTATTTCCTCAGTATTTGGTTGCGCTTGTCATAACATAAATTAACAAGTATCATTGTATGTTTTGGTTATTTTACAAAGATGGCTGTGTTCTGGTAATGATTGATGAAAAATTGGTGGTTAAAGTTTTCTGAAATTAATAATAGGATAACAAAAATAATGGTGGGACATTAACCAACACAGAAAGGGTGCAGAGGAAGATTGAGAAAATAAATTAGCATTGTATTGAACTAATTTATAATGGTGGGACATTAACCAACACAGAAAGGTGCAGAGGAAGATTGAGAAAATAAATTAGCATTGCATTGAACTAATTTTTTCAATCATTCTCTTTAAAAATCTACTTTTAAGTAGTAATCTCTTAAATTCTCATTACGACCTAGATAGTATTTCCCCATTTTACAGAAGTGGAAACTCACGCTGAAAGTGGTTTGCTAACGGGCGCAGGAAGAGAGGGAGAACTAGAACTCAGTCCTCAGGTCATCACGGCACTTGAAGACTAGAATTATCTCTTTCAACTGTGCGTTATAAGAAATTGTAGAAAGAACAAAGGTCAGGTTTTGCTACCTAACACCAACTCGTTTGAAACCTTTACAATCGATGGTTGCGGCGAGCAGCTACGGAACCCCGAAGTAGTCGATCCTCTCCAAGAGCTCTGCGTGCGCGTGCCTGAGATGGTGACGTCCACTGCGCGCCCGCGGCTGCACCGCCGCAGTGCTCCGTCGCCATAGCGACTGCCCTGGCAACCGCGAAGCTCTGCAGGCCGACGGGCGGGCTTCGGGTTTGGAAGAGCTCTGCTCTTCCTAGCACTTCCCTCCGGTCTGCTTTCTTCCTTCCCTCTTTTCTTCCCTCCCTTCTCTCACCCCCTTTGCACAATCATGGCGGGCGGAGCCGGGGACGTTCGGAAGCTTTTCATCTTCAGTACCACCCAGAATTACTTTGGACTAGTATCGGAACCCTTGGACCAGACGTTGCTGTATAACAGTCTTGAAATCAACAACTTCTTGGATGACGGGAATCAGATGCTCCTCAGGGTGCAGCGATCCGACGCCGGGATCTCCTTTTCCAACACGGTATGGTTTCCTGCACCCCTGCCCTGAGCTCCCTTTACGTCCCCAGTCTCAGCCAGAGGGATGTCGGGTCCCTCTACAGCCTTCTTCGTCGGATCCTCTTCTGGGGCCAAACGCTGTCTCCGCCTTAGCTGAGCTGTTCTCTTCCTTCAGCGTGTATTTTCCAAGCTTGCATTCCACCTGGCCAAAGGAGGTTGCCCGTTCACACACCCGAAGAGAACAATTATATTTCTTCTAGTTTCTTTTCCCTAAAGTCTAAAAACAAACACCCCTCCCCAAACTAAACGAAAAAACTTACAAAATGATACAAAGTTTAAATTCTTTTTTGATGTACAGTATGCAATGCATTGATTTATTTAATTGCACCGCTGCCTCCACTGGCAGGATTGCTTAAATGGTTGCATTTGCAATCAGGATGTGTATATAAATTACATATACATTAATATATGTTAATAAATTAAATATATACATTGATAAGTTAACAAACATACATTTGTTTTATATATATCATAAATAGCTATATTCTGGGTAGCAGTGAAGGTTAAAAGTTTCCTAACGTCCTTGGTATGTATATATCGAAGAGTAATACACAGAAAATAATTGCCTCATACATTAAAGGAGCTTATTAAATGGATGAAAGGTAACTCAGACATATTTTTAAACCTTTTCCTCTGGTGTCCACCAATGTCTCTATGTCTAACAGAGTTTTTGAAACAGCAAGTGCATTTTTGTAGGATGATTGAATCATTCACCCCATTCACTATGAATCTTTAGACTTGAATTTAATTCCACTCTATTCAAAAAACTTTTATTTTGAACTCATTACATGCAAAGCATTGGTGGATTTAAGAAAATATAAAAAGGATGGAATATCATAGCAAACATTTATTTTCTCTTTACACTGTTAGGCACTGTTCTAAGTGCTTTATGTGCGTTAGTTCATTTAATATTCACAACACTATAAGATAGAAACTATTTTTACTTCCATTTTATGGCTGAGGAAAGTAAGGCACAAGGCTAACTGTTAACTACCTCACTTCTCTAATAAGAAGTATAATTCATATTAGGACTCCCTGCTTCTGCCTTCCAGAGCCTCAGTCCAGTGGCCTACAACACGAGTCCCCAACCACCTGGGCAATTACTAGTATGGATTGTGGCTTGTTAGGAACCAGCCCTCACAGCAGGAGGTGAGCGGTGGTGGAACAAATGAAACTTTATCTGTATTTGCAGTATTTACAGCCTCTCCCCTAGCATCACTGCCTCAGCTCCACCGCAGATCATCAGGCATTAGATTCTCATAAGAGCGCACTGGTCCCTGGTGCCAAAAAGGTTGGGGACTACTGGTCTACAATGACATATACTCAACAAATTATAAAATTAGGGAACACTGTTGGAAATGCCACTGAAAGTTTAGATAGAGTGTATTGGGAAAACAAGATAAGGGGGGGTTTGAATTTGTGAAAAATGTATCTTGGGTTGGATTTTGAAAATTAAAACTTTTTAAAATTAATGCCGTTACTAGTAGAGCCCAACAGTGTATTTTATTTTTAGTCACACCCCACATTACAGATTTTTAGTCATATTTGAAAGTGTTTTGTTATATATTAAGTTGTACTTTAGATGTCTGAGAGCCAGCATGATTTAATGTTAATAAATTAACAAATATTTATTGAGTACCTACTATAGGCCTAGCACCGTCCTAGGTGCTGGGAATACAGCCATGAACATGTCAGAGTTTGTCTTCAAGGAGTAACATCCAAGTGGACAAAGATAGGTGAAGTACATGCACACAGATACATAATGTGACATAATTTTGAGTGTTGATAAGTGCCGTTAAGATAAAAAATAATGTTAAAGTAGTGGTGGGAATGCCATAGGGAACTGTATTTGTACAATAGGAAGGAATACCTGTCTGGATTAGTGACTTTTGAAATGAGATTTGAATGATGAGTTGTAGGCATATATAGATTTAAGGGAAGAGTGTTCTAAGCAAAAGAAATGTAAGTACCAAGTTTCTAATCTGGGTCTTTCCTTGGTTTCAAGGGCCAGGAAAAAAATCCAAAATGATTGCTGAAGTTTAATAAATGACTGGAGGGTGGAGGATTGTCACAGGCTGATCATTTAGGACCTTGTACCTCATTTAGGTTGAAATAGGAAGTTGGTAATCTTAAGCAAGAGGGAGATGTGATCTGGTTTATGTTTTAGGATAGAGGTTGGCAAACTTTCTCTAATAGTCCAGATAATATTTTAGGCTTTGCAGATCATATTTGTTAAAATTACAGCTATGCCATTGTAGTGTGAAAACATTCATAGAAAATATGTAAGTTAATGAGTATGGCTACAGTCTAATAAAACTTTATTTTTGGACACTGATATCTGAATTTCATATAATTATGTGTCATGAATTATTTTGATTTTTTAAAAAATGTGAAAAACATTTTTAGCTTGTGGGATGCACAAAAACAGGCAGCAGTTTGTAATATGTTGATCCCTGGTTGATCCCAGTAGGTAATAGCGGTATTTCACATCCTCAAAAAACAGTGTTACACCCTGAATGAATAGTTATCAAATTATAGTCAATTAGTAAATAGTGGTTGCCAATGTTAGGGAAACTGGGAGGAGCGGCTGATTCTATTTTCCTTTTCTCAAGGAACCATGAGCAGCTGTAACCAACTGATCCTTTGCTTTAACTCTGACTTTGGCTAGGACAAACTTATTGTCCTGATTGATGTTCCAGGGAGCCTTGGCCAGTGATTGTAGTTGCTGTCTTCAAAGTATGATGATAGAATGTGTATTTTCTGAATTTTCTTTTTTCAGATACGTGTGATGAGGAAGTACAAGGATATGTACTGTTTAATTACTAAGTAGTGACTTTTTCGAATTTACAGATCGGCAGCTTGTTATCTCACTTGCTTGTAATTGGAATAAAATGTTCACACTAGCAATAGAATTCTAATATGTGAAAATGAGAGTTTCAGTAATGCAGCTACACCAGTAAATGCCAGTTCCTTCCTAGCAGCTGAAAAATATAATGATTGGGATAAAAGAAAAGTAACGTGAAAGCTCGCTCATCTTTAAGATGTTTTTCATACACAGCAGCTAACTTGTTTGAAAGCTTTTTAATGCCTAGGCTTCTCTTCCTGGAAGAAGAAATGATAACAACTGTGAAAATGAGTATATAATGCAGAATTTTTTTTAGGTAGTATACTTTTCAGCTAATGAAGGAATTACTATTTTTTTAAAAAAAATTATTATTAGTTTCAAGTATACAGTACATTGGTTAGACATTTGTATAGTTTATGAAACGATCTCCCTGATTACTCTTTCCTCTGGCTCTACACGTAGCCATTACATTACTGCTGCCTGTATTCCCTAGGCTGTAATTACTATTAACTGACCTATTTTAAACATGGCTCCTTTTGTAAATTCCAATTTAGCTCATTCAGTTCCAATTTTAAATAATCTAGTTATATGACAATTTAATAAAAAAAGTTATATTCAAATAGTTTAAGGAAAAATTTTTAGTTCAAGTAAAGATGATTTTAGGAGACAGACAACTGAGTTCATTTGGGTGGTTGTTGACTTTTATGTACAACTTAAAAAGCACCTTTTAAAATGCTAATTTTAGCTAGAGGGTGATTAACATCCTGGAGTTGAGTGGAGAAGCATACTGCTAATCAGTGTGTACCTAGGACACACAGCTTTGATCTGAATCTTGTTGGAGTGGAGTAGTTAGCAGTGTTATGTCATCAATATTCACATAGTACCTTCTGTTTATAAATCAAAGTAGATTTTGCCTGTAAGTGGGGAAAACTTTTAAAACCTAGGTATTCTTAAAGAGCAGAGAAAGTTCGGTTGTAATATAATATATAATTATTTTAAAGTAACTATTTTCTTAAGGGATAAAATTACAGTGATACATTTTAGGAACTTTTCTTTAAATATTAACTTATGACAATAACATTAAAAATCATTTGTTTATCACTTTAGATTGATTTTGCTGACACAAAAGATAAAGTGCTGGTGTTTTTCAAGCTGCGACCTGAAGTAATTACTGATCAGAATCTACATAATAACATTCTTGTTTCATCTATGTTAGAATCACCTATAAATTCCCTTTATCAAGCGGTACGGCAAATATTTGCGCCAATGTTGTTAAAGGTGAGTAAATTAAAGTAGCTAGATGGTCATTCTTTTTTTAACCTAGGTTATTTGGATAAATGTTTTCATAAACGCAAACATAAAAAATTACTTTACTTACAGTTAATGTTAATATTTTACTTTTTAATTGAAATATTTTTTAATGAAAAAATTTATAGTAAGCTTTGTTGACAGATAGAGAAATTGGAAAAAGATATAAAATGCAACCCACATCAGTTCTTACATTACTATAAGGACTTCTTTCCTCTCTTATGAGATGTAGATAGTGTCAAGCTTTGAGTGAAATAGGCATATCTGGACTTTGATAGTGTTTCAGGAAGCCAATTTGATTGGCAAGCTTTTGATCAATGTTTGTTCTTGTCTGTTTTTATTTAGGATCAGGAATGGAGCAGAAACTTTGATCCCAAACTTCAGAATCTTTTGAGTGAACTAGAATCTGGATTGGGTATAGTTCTACGAAGATCAGACACTAATTTATCAAAGTTGAAATTTAAGGAAGATGACACACGAGGTATATAACCATAGTTTAAAGAAAGTCAAAACTATTGTCTTACTGGTACATTAGTAGATTAATATATTCTCTCACAGATTTCTTTCCATGCTTTGGGATCTTCTCTGAGCTTGAGCTTTTTTTAAAGGAATAGATCTATATGGATTTAGAGAAGAGGAAAATGTAATCTTTCACAATGTTCAGTTCATGGAAATAGGAAATATAGTTGATTATTGTTATTTGCATTAGTTATGTTCTATAAAGTCACCGTAAAAACTGAATTAGTAATTACTGCACCTTAGCTCCTAGGGGTAATACAGAATTAGGTTCCCATGAGTCTCTGGTCATGTTCAGTGCTCAACACATAACCTTGTCATATGTGTATTTGTGTTTAGAGACACTTTATATAATATATATTGTTGACTAGTAAACATTGACCTCATGACCAACAGCATTGTAACTTATGCATGAAAGGAACTTATCAAGCACAACTTTTTTTCTATAAGGCACATCACAGTGTGCTTGTGCTTAGGAATACTAGCCAGCACTATGTTTGGGGGCATTTTAAACAGCAAAGTCACCAACAAAAAGCACAAAAATGTGAAAAATGTGACACCAAATAGACTACAAAAAGGATTTTTGTTTACTAAGAAATAAGAAACAAGAAAGCAGTGCCGCTTTTATTCAACTTCATCTGGGAACTTATGTGTAGGGCGACTCAGAGTTTTCACTGTTCTGCACTTGTCTGTGAATGACCACACAAAGCACTGAGAGTATTGATTTTAGGTTACAAATAAATATTAGCAAGTAGGTGAATTCCTATATACAGAATCCATGAATAATGAGGATTAACCCTAACGCACACTTTGAAAAGATAATATGCCATTGACTTTTATTTTAAAATGTATTTTGTCAGAGCTAATTATAATTTTATTGTGGTTATAGATAAATTATTATTTATTTGAGAAATTAATATGAAATGCATGACATACACAAATTATTATTTTAAAATATTGGATTTAGTTTTATTTTTTGCTTGACTAGTAAATTATATGGATCCAGAAAGAATAGTGCATTTATTTCCAGAATGTGATTAGGCAACTAAAGATTATCCAGTTCATTGGGAAATTTAAAAGCAAATTTAAAAGTAAAACTATTTTAATTTGCTTATATTTTGAAATTTAATTGCAAACATTTATTGGTTAAATCACAATCATTTTCAATTTGGGTAATATCCAATAGCATGAATGGTTCTAGTATTAGATTTAGAGAAGCCTAACATTGGAGAAGCAAATTAATAGATGTAAGAAGCAAACTGACCATATAGGTATTAATGGTTTACAAAAGCATATAGCAGTCATACTGAGCAATAAACTTATTGTGAAGTATTAATTTAGTGCTTTTATTATTTCTAATGAATGTCAGTAAGAGCTTTCTGTTGATAGAAATTGTAAAACTTTTCTTCTATACATCCTCAAGAATACATGAAATATGCAAAATCAGTGTAATCGAACAGATAACTTTCTAGCTTTTCATTTTCAATTGATATATGTTTTTCCTTTTTACCTTTTCAGGTATTCTTACACCAAATGATGAATTCCAGTTTTGGACAGAGCAAGCTCATCGTGGAAGTAAACAGATTAGTAAAGAAAGAGCCAGTTATTTTAAAGAATTATTTGAAACAATTGCAAGAGTATGTGATTCTTACACAGTTATATATTAGGCTTTTGATTAAAATACTTTAGGATTCTGCTTTTAATAGATTTATCTCTGTTTTAAAATCATTACTTGATGATTGCGAACAAAATATATCCTTCATATATAGCAGAGTTTACTTAAGGTGTGTATTTAACATGAGTACAACTTCGAAATCCAAACTTTTGAAAAAGTTAAATTCTAATCTCTGGTAAATATTGTTCTCAAAATATAACTAGTTTTCTGCAGGTAGACAAGAAAAAACAAAAACTTAGTACACTAATGGAGATGTATCCATGTGGAGGTAATATATGTTCTTTTGAAAGAATGTTCACTTTATTCAAAGCATTTTGAAGTGAGCTGTAATACAAAAAGTCTTAGTTTTATACTTATTTGATTCATTATTCCTTGATGTTTCTACAGAGA
>NW_011888920.1:273090-276226 GCF_000151845.1 Pteropus vampyrus
TCCTTTCTTTTCTTTGGTGTGTGACTGTTCAGGTTATAAGTTGTGAACTTCTGTTTTGTTCTTCTTTGTTATAAAAAAGATAATCAACTCATTTGTCTATGTATGAAAGCTATCAGACATTCTCTTGGCTATCGAAATTGTTTTTAAGTAGGTACAGCTTTTTACAGGATACTTGGGGAAAAATTCAAAACAGCTACATAATTTTTGTAAGTTACAGTTTCAGTATAAACTTGAAGGGACAGGCAAAATGAGAATGTGCAAAGATTGCATAGCTGATTTTTTCCTTTTTTGCCTACAGGAACCATGGTTCTTTGGGGATTTTTTAAAAAACCTGTTTCATCATGAAACATTTCAAATGTATATAAAAGTAAAATAGTATAATGAATGCCAGTGTATCCATTATTTACTTTCAACAGCCATCAACCTTATTCAATTCTTATTTCATCTTTGTCTCCCCCTGCCTTCCTTTTTTTTGCTGGAGTATTTTTAAAGCCAATCGAAGAAATCATGTATTTTCACCCTTAAAACATAACCACAATTGCACTATCACATCCAACAAAATTACAATAATTTCTTCATATTATTTTATATCTAACCAATGTTCAACTTTTCTGATTGTCTTAGAAATTTTCTTAAAGTAGATTTACTTGAATCAGGCTGCTTCATAGGTGGTACTATATAGTTCTTTCCTACTTTTAGTTTGATAAGTGGAATCAGGTATGTTTAGCCTAATCCACCTGTTATAATGTTCTCCATCAATTTTTTTTTATGATTTTAGCAGCCATTGATGATCATGGAGAGTCGCAAAATGTTGATTTTTCTAATTCTACTGTTCTTCCTGCATTTATTAGTGATGACGGAAGAAATTTTTCTCACCAATTTTTTAGTCACCTTGAAATACAGTTGGTATAGAAATGGCGGTATAGACAATTCTTTCCTTTTATTTATCACTTTTTTAGAACAATGAATAAGTGTCATACTAAATTCCATAGGCAATCGATGAAATGTTTTTTAATAGAGATTATGAATCCATGAGTTTTTATATTTTGTGTTTCCATCCAGTATAGTTATATTCAAATTGTTTTATGTTTGGGCAGTGAGTCCCCCCTTTAAATTGGCTTGTATGTTATTTTGATAAGAATCCAGTATTTCTTTGATAATTTCCTTACTTTTAGTCCTCCCCAAATATACCAGTCAATCTTGTACATTTCTGTCTCATACCTAGAATTAGTCATTTCTCCAAAGAGGCTGGTTCATTTTTAGTAGAAAATGTTATTTAGCAACAAAAATCTGGTAGGGGAGTGTTACATTTTACTTAATTATCAATACTTTTAGGCCTCAATAGACAGAATTGTTAAATTGGTGTTTTTGTATTTAGAAAAAAAAAAATAAATCATGAAATTATACTGATATTTCCAACTGGAAGATTATAGTGTTTTTACTTAACCTTTTAATTACCTTTCGATTGTTGGTGGGAATTTTAAATGCAAAATACAATAATTTGTTTTCCAGCTATTTGTAAATTATGCATAATAGAGTTAATATCGTTTCATTATCAGCAGTGCAATATAACGCAAATTTATGAAAGTCAGAAATACTATATTAAGGAGGAAAAGTGTTAAAACTTTAAATGAGCTTTAATCATAGCTTAAAAATATTTAGATTTTGTATATTTTCACTAGATTTGAGCACACTGATTGCTAGTAGTGTGATGATACAATATGTCTTTGAATATTACTTTCATTATTGATGAGTGGTAATTCTCAAAATTATAATTTCAGTTTTATTGTTCATTTCAGAGAAACTAGTTAAAGAATTTTTTGCTCAGTATCTTTAGATTTTAGACTGATTAGTGTAGATTTATTGACTTAAATGAATTTGTTGTTTTAATATCTTGTGTTTTAGGTCTTGGCTATTAGAACAATTCATGAGAAGCTTGTCTATTTTTTACCTGCTGGTGAAGAGAAAATTACATGCCTGGCTCGAGTATTTGAACCTTTTACTGGCTTGAATCCTGTGCAATATAATCCATATACTGAGGTTTGAATATATATGTGTTTCTCTATATAATTTCCTTTTTGTGTTCTTTTTAAAGGAAGATTTTTAAAATATTAAGGTCTAACAATATTCATAATTTGTTTAGCCTTTATGGAAAGCTGCAGTTTCTCAATATGAAAAAATTATTGCACCTGCGGAAAAAAAAATAGCAGGAAAATTGAAAAATTATATTTCAGAAATTCAAGATAGTCCACAGCAGGTAACATTGAAATATTTCACTTTTACTATTTCCTTTAAGTTATTTTAGGAGACGTATGTGTACTTGCCAAGTTGATCCAGTTGGGATGAACAAATACTTGTCTTATTTTGTATTAGCTTCTTCAAGCATTTCTGAAATATAAAGAGTTGGTGAAGCGTCCAACTATAAGCAAAGAATTGATGTTAGAAAGAGAAACTTTACTGGCAAGACTCGTGGACTCAGTTAAAGGTAAAAGTTTATCAGCGATAAAGGTGTTTGCTTCAGAAAATATTTTTGTAAGTTACTTTTTTCTTTGTTGTATAACATTTATGATTAAGACTACGTTTTATGACATCTATATTACTGTTATAAGTGACAGATTTTTAAAATTAACGGGTTATTTTCTTTCTCTGTTGTATTTGATATGTAAGATTCCTGAGTATAAGGGACCAACTTTTATTATTTTTCTACCCACAACATTTGACATAGTACTTGGTCCATAGAAGGCATTTAGAAAATCTTTGCTAAAATCAATTTATTTGATTTAAATTTTATAGATTTTCGATTAGACTTTGAGAATCGATGCCGAGGAATTCCTGGTGATGCGTCTGGACCACTTTCTGGCAAAAACCTTTCAGAAGTTGTTAATAATATAGTTTGGGTTCGTCAGCTGGAACTGAAGGTATTCGTTTGAATAAAAGTTGAATACTAATTATAAAATGTGCTAAATTAATGTCGAAGGCACTCTAGAACTGTAGTGAAAACATTAAAAAAATTCTCTGTTTTCCTTGGCACATCCATCTAGTTTTCATGTGAAATGTAGAATTCTGAAAAAGTGCTGAGGAGATTCTAATGGTTTTCCTCATTTCTTGTATAGAGATAATTATCAAATAATTTCTC
>NW_011888920.1:276791-279866 GCF_000151845.1 Pteropus vampyrus
TTATCATTTATTTGATTTAAATTTTATAGATTTTCGATTAGACTTTGAGAATCGATGCCGAGGAATTCCTGGTGATGCATCTGGACCACTTTCTGGCAAAAACCTTTCAGAAGTTGTTAATAATATAGTTTGGGTTCGTCAGCTGGAACTGAAGGTATTCATTTGAATAAAAGTTGAATACTAATTATAAAATGTGCTAAATTAATGTTGAAGGCACTCTAGAACTGTAGTGAAAACATTAAAAAAATTCTCTGTTTTCCTTGGCACATCCATCTAATTTTCATGTGAAATGTAGAATTCTGAAAAAGTGCTGAGGAGATTCTAATGGTTTTCCTCATTTCTTGTATAGAGATAATTATCAAATAATTTCTCATTCTAATTGCACTTGTTACAGGTAAGTGCTTTAAAAAAAGTGTTCAAGAGAAAAGCATCCTTTATATTGCATTAAGAAAATTCTTTGAAAATGTACCGTTTTTAATCCTTTGAAATGTATCATTGTGAAATCTTGGTAGTTGCCAAGTCTATCTGCAAGTATGTTTATGTAAGTAAATCAGGTTGAAAAGAAGTTAAAGGAAAGGTGAAAGGTAATTATGGCATTGTCTAAGGTAGTGGCAGCAATTTATAGATTTAAAAGACTATTTAATATTATCAAAGTTGATCTAATAATCTTATATACTTATCAATCAGTATGTGGTATAATGTCTTATATTTGGTTCGTATAATAAATATTAATTTTAATCTGTGATTAAGAACAAACGGATACAGATATTATAAAGGCTAGCATGAGAAAGAATTCTACTTATTGAAGTTGATGTTTTATTTTCTGGAATATTATGCTTAATTTCATCAGTCAGCTTTCCAAGGTGCTACAGAATTATTTGTACAGTTATGGAGGAAGGGCATTTCTCTCATTTCATTGACCTTCCAGTTGACATAATTATTGTCTAAGCTATTAAACAGAGCATTTAGTAAAGGACCTAACTTACTGCTTACTATGTATAAGAGTATTACTGAATTCTTGGAATTTCACCTGAATTTCTCTTATCTTGCCCTTCAAATTATGACTCGTATGCATTATCCTCTGTGTTTTGCTATTCTGAGGTTGTATAATTCAGAAGCAAAGTAGGAGTCGATACTCTTATATTTACTGGCAAATCTACTTTACTGTTTATAGATGAATAGGAAAATAATTTCTGAATCACAGATCAGAGAAGGGGACTATATTTTATCCTAATTTTGTTAGATTTTAAATAATAAATATTCTTGTTATTTGGCTTTTTGAGGTGGATGATACTATCAAGATAGCAGAGGCTCTTTTATCTGACTTATCAGGATTTCGATCTTTCCATCGAAGTGCTGAAGATCTCTTAGACCAGTTTAAACTATATGAACAAGAACAATTTGATGATTGGTCCAGAGATATTCAATCTGGTTTGTCTGATTCCAGATCTGGTTTGTGGTAAGTATAAATATACTAAACAGAGAAATCTACACAAAAATCTTTTTTCTTATGTTATTAATCCAAATGGCAAGGTGGAATTAATCTCAGCTCTGTCCTTTCTTCAAACTTTCTTCACACTTTCTTCACACTCCTTTAAATTTTTTTTGTTAGTTTTTGTTTGTCAACTTTTAAGTCCTAAGGTTGGAAACTTTGCTGATATAGTCTGTTGACTGCTTCCCCCTTGTTTCTCATGTCTGTTCCCCAGAACTGCAGATTTCCATTTTGGAATTAGGCTTTCCCTCTTCCATGATTTTTTTTTGTTTTTGGTATCCATGTATGTTTTGTTGCCATTTGAGTTAGCACACATTGTAAATGCTAACATTATATTAATTTTAAACTCCTTGTAATGAGTATTTCTTCGTGGCGCCCAACATAGTAAGGGTTTGGTAAATATTTGTTGAGCTATACTAAACATAATTTAATTGGTCAGCCTAATTATTCTAATGGGTATTTAAAATGGATGGTCTAGAAAAGCCATATTTCTTTGTTCAGGCAAACTTTCCCCAGCATATTATTATCTGTATTTTTAGAAACTTGTCACTTTTTAAAAGTAAGTTTGTCCATAAGGTGAAATTCTCTTTATAGTCCCTATATTGCTACAAAGGTTAATCAGGCCTAAAGTGGTAGCTTCTTAAACTGAATGAATTATTTTTTTCTTCTTTATCTTGCATTTTGGTTGTAGAGGAAGGCCAAAACAACCAAAAGGTGCTAGGGCATTAATGATCATAACTTCATGCTGTTTAATTCTTCTTTTCTACCCTAAACCTAAAATGTGAAAGATGTTCCAGGCTAAAAAAATATTTCTTTAGTCAGCTAATTTTGGAAAATACACATACTTTTATCACTATAGCACCAGTGAGGATTCACTATGTGTGACAGCATACCAAAGTACTGAGACCTGCTGTAATGAAGCCTATTAAACTTTGTTCAGTCCAGTGTTTCCCTTTGGTGATGAAATTTCCCTGAGTCCTACTTTTTTTTTTTTTTTGATTAAACCCATTATTGTCCCATAGAATCAATGTGTTTGAGAACATATTTCAGAATATGCTGGTATGAAGGAACTAATTTTGAAAATAAGTTTTGAGTAAAGGCAGAAAGGATCACCATAATAATTTTTTGATGGGCTTTGTTTATGTTTATATGGGAAAGTTTGGGCTACATATTTATTTAATGCCTTTTAAAGTATCTACTTTTTATTATGCTTTGCTTTATGTGTGATTAAATAGGCTGAATAGATTTGTCTTTTTTCTGTTCATTAGCTTACTTTCTAAGACCTGTAAGTTCTCTTAATTGTCAGTGATTTGAAAGAATGAGCATTATGTAAACATGATCCTGAAAGAAAGACCATGAAAATATAATGCTTTATTCTTGATTTAGCTTAGTGTTTTCACAATCCATGCTGACTTGAGTGCCCCAATGTAAAATTTGCTATTGAAGCCTTTGTGAGAAATGCAATGAAAGGACTTAACTAGTGAAACAAAGAGTAATGAAATATTTGACTATCTCTACTTCTCTCATTTTGACGCTTATCATTGATTCTGTAATAAAAGTATTAAAGAATCAAGTGAGCTAGG
>NW_011888920.1:279956-306562 GCF_000151845.1 Pteropus vampyrus
TTTAGAAAATGAACCAAAACCTTTTCTCTTTATGGTGGATGTGATGTTAGTTTTGATTCTTACCTGAAGGTTAAGAAATTGATTTGATTTTATTTTTTGAGATTGATTTTTCCAACTTCAAAACTGCTTAGTTGAAATAATAATGTTATATTTTAGATATTGCAGCTTATTATCAAGATTCGAATTGTGAGATACAATGGGGAAAAAGATAACTTGACAACTGTAATTAAATTAATGCTATATTCACAGAAAAGTTACAAAAAAACTATTGTGTTTTTCATCAGTCGGAAGAGTGAGACCATGAAACTTAAAAAGTTATTCATTTTGTTTTGTAGTATTGAAGCTAATAGTCGAATTATGGAATTGGATCCTAATGATGGATCATTAAAAGTGCATTATTCAGATCGGTTGGTGATTCTTCTGAGAGAAGTTCGTCAGCTTTCTGCACTTGGCTTTGTTATTCCTGCCAAAATACAGCAAGTTGCAAACATTGCACAGAAATTCTGCAAGCAAGCAATTATTCTTAAACAAGTATGAAATTATATTTTTGAAAACATGGCTATTCTGAGTTCATCACATTAGAATATTTTAATAATATGAAAATTGACTTTTCTCTGAACTTGTCTCCATGCACTGATATGTTCTTTCTGATTAGAAAACTCGAAGTCATCCTTCAATTCCAAACTCAAAATTTACTTTCTTTGTCTTCCTTTAATTGAATGTTCCTTATTTTGTGTGCAGTGCAGTGTGCAAATCACTCTGGCTTAAAAAAAATATTTTTTTTTCTTTCTTGATTATTTAGATCTTAGAGGACAGGAACAGTATCTTGTGTATTTTGCCTTTCACTTGTTCTTTGTTCAACAAAGATTCATTGAGCATCTCTACTGCCAGGCACAGTGTAGTGACGATATAAAAATGAATATATTACTATCACACTCTGGTGCAGGGTTTCTCAGCAACAGCACTTTTGATATTTTGGACTGATTCTTTTTTTTGTGGGTATGTCTTGTGCATTGTAGGATGTCTAGCAGCATCTCTGGCCAGTAGTACATGCCTAGTCCTGACAATCAAAAAATCTCTAAGCAGTGCCGAATATCACCTTGGGTGCAAATCAACTGTGGTTGAGAACCACTGGTCTTGTGGAAGAGAGAAAACTGAACATTGAGTTCTTATTAAACATCAAGCCTCTGGTAGATGTTATTTAAATTAATCCTGTTATTTAAATTAATCCTGTCACTTGATCTATGGAGGATTAAATTAGTAACATCATTTTCCCAGTGCCACACAGCTAGTAAGTTATGAAGCTGCGATTTGATACCAAGTCACTCTGACTGCAAAGCCCATATTTATTCTATTTTGATTGATATAATGATGACAGATATGTGAACGAATAGATAACATTTAATATATTATGAGTACTATGTTATAGATGTTCAGAAAGTCCTGCGAAAGCATAGGGGTGGTAATTTTCAATTTTTTTTCCTGGGTAGGGATAGAGGTAGTATCAGATAAATCTTTAAAGAGGAATGATGTTTTGATCTGAGTCTGGAAGAGCATACATATGTTTTCTCAAGAGCACAAGGGGTTGGTGCAGGTGGTCATTTCAGAAAGAGAGAGGTTTGCTTGCTTTTGTATCTAAAGTATTTAACACAATAGGAGCTCAAGAGATAAATGAATGGTCGCATAGTATTTGTATTTACTCCTGGAAGAACAATCGGGAAGATCTACTTATATATAGACCATTATTATTAGCAGACATTTAGTTAGAGTAGGAAATGTGAAGTGATGTTGGCTAGATAGCAGTATGGCCAGATTTTTGTAATAGTATGTGTTCCGTTGCTTCTAGTTTTCCTGACTGGACTTTTTCTGGGACTGTTGTGCTATAGAATAAGGGGAGTGGGTATCCCCCACCAAATAAAGCATAGTTTAATGAATACTAGTGGAAAGAAGTTAAATTAGTTAAATATTTTTTAAGCATCTCCTCTGTGCTAAGAATATTGTGAGGTGCTGGTGATACAAAAATTAAAAGATGGTCTCCTTAAACTTTCTCCATGGTCTCCACTTGATCTTCCTTGGACCTCTCCTTTTCCTCCAACAGAGTCGACAGTGTCCTCTTTTGTCCACCATTGTACTTGGTGGGTATCTCTATTTCTTGATTCATTCATTAATTTGACAAACGTTTATTGAGTGCCTGCTATTTGCTAGGCACTGTTCTTGGAGCTATCATTCTAGTATGGGTGATAGATGGCAAACAGATAAATAATTCAACATTAGGTAGTGATAAGTACTTTGAAGAAAAATAAAATGTAGTAAAAGGATTGTGACAGGACCGCTATTTTATCCCAAGTGATCAGGATAGGTCTTGAAAAGGTAATATTTGTAAAGAGGCATGATAAAAAGTGAGTAAAAGAACCATGCAAATATCTGGAGGAAGAATATTGGAGAGAGAGGGAGTGAATGACATACAGAGTTCCTGAAAAGAGACTCATTTGGTGGGTTAGAATAATAGTGGTGAGGCCAATTTGGCACAATGCAATGAGGGACATTTATGGTGGGGTAAAGGGACAGTTTATATAAAATGTTTGTGCTGGGTAAGGACATGGATTTTGGATTTGCATTTTATTCTTATGTATATTGGGAAACCATAGGAAGATTTAGGTAAGAGTTTTGAGGGTTTGGATTTTATTCTCAAATGTATTGGGAAGTCACTGGAAGGTTTTGAGTAAGCAAAAGGTATGTTTAAAAAAGGACTGCCCTGACTGCTTTGAAGGCTCTGCATAGACAATAGGAGGCCTTGATTGAAAAGAGAGAGACGAATTAGGACCCTGTTTCATTGGTCTTGCCAAGAGATGAGGGTAATAGGTTTTATAATCTTTGTTTAATCAGCCCTCAGGATATGACTTGGCAAATTATAGGAACTCAACACAATTTGTTAATTGTGTATAATAATACATGCATAAATGCTGTAGTGGAGATGAAAAAACTATTTTTTGTTAAATTTTAGAATTTAGAAGTTATTTCCATTCAGACAAATAAAAATGGAAAAAAAAGGTGTGCTATTTATTATTGATTTTTGCTAATTAGATCTTTTACTTTGTAGGTGGCACATTTTTACAACTCTATTGATCAACAAATGATTCAAAGTCAGAGGCCAATGATGTTACAATCTGCCTTAGCATTTGAACAGATAATTAAGGTAAGTGGACGTTTCATGTTATTATAATTAGATTTTACAAATGAAGTGTATCTTATTTCTTAGTTTTTTAGTATACCCTCCAGCTTAATATAGCCATTGATCTAAAGCTGTATGTTGCTCGTCAATGACATCTCTCACTTTTAATGAGTAACATTTTTTTCAAACTGTAGATTTAAATGGTTATAATGTTTCACATATTTTGGTGCTGATTTTGATCAATTGAGTTAATATGTATAATATACAATTTGTATGCCATTATATTTTCTGATTCACTGAAGTGTGAGGTCTTTATACACAAGACTCTTTAGTACTTTTCAATTGTCTGATTTTACAATTTAAAATTTATTTGCTCTTTATCTATGTGTATTGAAATAACCACGCATATGAAATTAGGAGAACCCACAGTAGTTTTTAAACTATATGTTACTATGTGACTGCTAACTTTTTGAAATCTATGTTTTTAATCTTCATAAATGACATATTTGAAAAATTATGTAGAAGAGGAATATACCCTTTTATTCTTCTTTTATTTGAAAGTAGGTAACTTGTTGGGTCATGATCCTGAAGACTACCCCCCAGGTTCTTTGATTTGCTAAGAAGACTCACAGGACTTGGTGTATAGTTGTATTCATAGCAATGATTTATTACAGTGAGAGGATGTAAGGCATAATCAGCAAAGAGGAAGGTGCATGGGGTGAAGACCTGGAGAAACCGGGCTTAAGCTTTTAAGAGTAGTCTCCCAGTGGAGTCACACAGGACATTATAATTCCCCCAGCAACAACTTGTAACAAAGTGAAGTGTTGTCTTACTAGGGAAGGTTATTAGCAACTTAGTGTCCAGGTTTTTACTGAGGGCTAGTCATGTAGGAATCTTCAGCCTAGTTATGTACCAAAATTCCAGGTTCTCAGAAGCGAATCAAGTGTTCAGCATAAACCATATTGTTTAGGTACAGTGAGCAACTCTTAAAAGTTAGGGTGATGGGAACCCTCCCAAACTTTAAGTTACCAGGTGCTCACTAAGGGCCAGTTTTTCAAGCAGGTTTTTTAAGGGATAGCAGTTAGACTTGCTATGTTAACTTGTTTCTGCACACTAGTTCTCAGGCTTAAAATTAACTAGAAGTTGTATAAATCTACATGAAATCTATATATAAAATTATATGAAACCTATAAAAACACTTTTTTCCTATTGCCAAAGTTCAATACGAGTTTATAATGGAAAGTTTCAAAAATATAGGTAAACAAAAAGAAAAAAGGTCTTCTAATTGTACCAGCAAGAAATGTCCATTCTTAACTGTCTGGTACCTTTTAAACTTTGTTTTCTGTGCATGTTTATAAGTGTGTATTTTGCAAACGGCATCAGACTGTTATTTTGACATTTTCACCTAATATGTAGATTGTTTTAATTGTAAGCCTTCAGAGCTTTTTCTTTTCTGTTGTATTCAAAATAATATCTTGATATTTCTGAAGAGGAAACTTATTTTGAGAAATTGGGTTGTAAGAACTAAATAATTATATTTAATATATGTTAAATGAGACATTAGTGGATAAAAAACTAAGATAGGAGGAGAGAGAACTCTAAGAGTCTTTATAATTCTCTGGCAATTCAATATAACTCACTATATTGTAGAATATTGGAGAGCAGGGACTCTATATTTTCATACTCTCAAGTGATACAACAGTAAGTCATATATAGTAATTATCAATAAATGCTTTTTGTATAGAGTAGTTTATTGAATTTATTATATAATTGTTTAGTTTCATTCCTTCATTAGCTATTTATTGAGGGCCTGCTGTATTTCAGAAACTTGCTATGCCTTACCACTTACCATTTCAAGTGAAATAGAGAAACCTTACTTCTATTTGGTCTCTACTCTCTCCACTCTTGCATATTTGTTGTAAGTATTTCCTCTGCATACGTAGATCAGATGGTGTTATAATTTTTTGTTTCAGTCATCCAATATGATTTTAAACACTCAGAAGAATTGTTCAGCCCTGCTGACTTTACCTTGGTGGGAATTGGAGCACTACCAGTCTTTGCCAAGCAGGGAGTGGAAGATCTGCTCCTCACTTGGTCTCACTGAAACTGCAGAGAGGTGGTTTTTCCACTGGTGTTAGTTGGAGTAGGGTGGTATTTACTAAAATGGTTTTCTGTTATTAGGCCATTGTTTTCCTTGTCCTTTGGCTAGAGGGCGTAGGCTTCTCCTGGAGCTTTATTTATCCCTGTGGGTAGTTCCAGATTGGAGACTTCTCCAGTGCCCTGTCCTGGATATATGGGTGACAATAAGGTGTCTTGTTTCTCCATTCCCAAAGTTTATTTGTTGACTGTCTTCTTATTTCTACCTTTCACTCTTCCTATGCTTGTTTGTTATGTTATGTCCAGGGATTTTTTTACTCATAAGAGGGAGTACCTGGAAGGAATGGGGCTACTCAATCTTGGCCAGATTGTTTATCATTTATAAAATGGAAAAATTATATGTTCTTTTTATTGCTGGTTGGTATTAGGGATAATTGAACTTATGATGTAGAATATTGAATCTTTTGGAAAAAAGAAATGTGTTTAAGTACCAAATGTCATTTGTTATACCTTAGAATTCAAAAGCAGGAAGTGGGGGAAAATCACAAATTACTTGGGATAATCCTAAAGAATTAGAAGGCTACATTCAAAAACTCCAAAATGCTGCTGAACGACTTGCTACTGAAAATAGAAAACTGAGAAAATGGCACACTACATTTTGTGAAAAGGTATACTTTATTTATGATATTGAATAAGCTATTGTTTAAAAAGTATTTAGGATATAATTTTAAATAACTTATTTGGAAAATATTTGAGACTTAAATTGCAAAAATATAATAGAGAGTTCATACTTACCCTTCACCCAGTTTCCTCTGTTGTTGACAACCTATATAACCTATATATAGTTATCAAAACTAAGAAATAGACTGTTTTTGAATTTTAAAACTTCTCCACTAATGTCCTTTTTCTTTTCAAGGATCCTATCTTGCATTTAATTGCTGAGTCTCTGTAGTCTCCTCCTCCTCAGTCTTTCCTTGTTTTTATGACCTTGAAACTTTTGATAAGTACTGGTTAGTTATTTTCTAGAATATCTCTTGATTTGGGTTAAATGATGTTTTCTCATGATTAAATATTAGGATTATGCAATTTTGCCAGGAATGCCACGGAAATGATGTTTGTCTTTCTCAATGCATCAATCAGGTATTGATATGTCTTATTTTAGATTGAGTTCACCTTGAGCACTTGGTTAGGGTGGTGTCTGTCCAGTTCTACGGAAAGTTACTACTATTTATCAGGTGAGACTTTGATACTACTGTGTTCTTATTTTTAACAGGTGGTAATTCTTATGAATATTGATCTGCTTCGGCAGCAGCAGCGTTGGAAAGATGGATTACAGGAATTGAGAACTGGCTTAGCAAGTGTAGAAGCACAGGTAGAGTATGTTTTACTATGTATCTACACTTTGAAATATGAACTTTTCAGAATGTGAATATATGAACTGATGAAAAGTTTATGTTATTTGTAAATCTTTACTAAAGAATTCCTAATAAATTTAGAATTTTACTGAATTATACTTAAAGACCATAAATGAACAATGCATTTACACTTAAAAAATATAAAAGTTTTTATTTGTCTTTCAGATTTTCAAATATCTCACTCAATTCAGAGTTTGTAGTTTTTCTGACTTGGTGTTGGATATCTATCATTTGTTAGTTTTCTTTTAGCTGATTGTAACATCTTTAGAACACAAAGTTAAGTTTAAGCTGAAGCTTAATGATCGAAATGAGTCTATTTTAGAACTTTTTTGGGGGCAAAGTTTCACTTCTATACACATTTTGATATGAAATGATATATACCAAAGTGGCTAGTACAGAGCCTGTTACATAGTATCTGGTAATGGGATCTTGATAGAATATGAGTTAGATTTCTTACATATTCACATATATTTTTCAATCCTTAGAACTTTAAAAGAAACAAGAAGTATTAGAATTGATATATTTATGGTTATGTGGAAGCAAAGAAGTATGTAAAGTATCCTAAGTATTCTTTTTACATTTAACATGTTACATTTAACATGATTTTACATTTAACCTAATTTTAAATGTGTGATGAATTGTTTAGGGAGTAGGAAGGGAAGAGAAGAGCTATACTTGATATAGATTTTTGAAAAAGGACTAAAACAGTTCCCACAAACACAAAAAACTCTTGTTTTCATTACCGTTATCATGAGATAAAATCCATATAAAATCTGTTTAGTATTAACTTGATTTTTTAAATCTTACTGACCTTTTTGTGTTCTGTTAATAAACATGAAAATTAGAGAGTTTCATATTTGATTCTATCTAAACTCTGATAATACAAGTAGCAATTAAGGAGTTGCAAGTTTTAAGATATTTAAAATGATTTTTTATTGCATGTAATTTTACTTTGTGATATGAAAGCATTAAATGAAAACCCTACTATCTAATTTTTAAATAAAAAATGTAACTGTAACATATTAGGGATTCCAAGCAAGTGACATGCATGCGTGGAAACAGCACTGGAATCATCAGCTGTACAAAGCTCTGGAACATCAGTATCAGATGGGCTTAGAAGCACTTAATGAGAATCTACCAGAAATAAATATAGACTTAACGTACAAGTAAGATTTTTTGAAACACAGTTTAATTTTCAATTTATAATTTTCTAGTAGTTTATATTTCAAAGTTACTTATTTACTTTCAGACAAGGACGGTTACAATTCAGGCCTCCTTTTGAAGAAATCCGGGCTAAATATTACAGAGAAATGAAGAGATTCATCGGTATCCCTAATCAGTTCAAAGGAGTGGGTGAAGCAGGAGATGAATCGATTTTTTCTATTATGATTGATAGAAATGCAAGTGGATTTCTGACTATTTTCAGCAAAGCAGAAGATCTCTTTAGGAGATTGTTAGCTGTTTTACAACAACATAAGGTATGGGAAATGTAATTTTCCATCCTGTTTTAATCTTTCATCCGATTGAATTAGTATTAAATGCACAAATTAATAGTATATTTTGTGTGGCATAAAATAAAAATATGGCAAACTAGAGAGCCAGGGTTGAGGATTTTTATACAAGTTATATTAATGCCACTGATAAAAAGTTACATCAAAACATTTTTTTCTTTTTGTCTTTAACTATTTGAAGATCGAGAAACTAACTTTTTAAAAATTATTTTGTCAACTTGGAATGTGACATGATTCTGTTGTGTCAATTTTAATTCCTTTCAGGAAAATATGTCCTTTTCTCCATTCTTTGGAACAAGAACAATCCGTAGAGGAAAGCCTTCAAAGTTAATGAGATCGAGATGATTTAGCATCTTTTGTTTAAGTGCATCATTACCAACTAACTGCAAAGATAAACCTTAATTGCATTTATCGCTCACTTATGTTCATTGGTTAGACTATGACTGAAAATTTGACCAGTTTCATAACTGGCAATACAATGCTTCTGTATTCTAGGTTTCTAGAATTAATTGAATGTGGATACTTTCAGATTTGTATCCTGTAGTGGCTCTTGGCTTTAAAGAAGTGATTCTATCTCTGTATACATCAATTTTGAGAATAGACTCTAAAGAAAGGGTTTTTCAATCTCTTTGAAAGAGTTTTATGGTCATTGTATTTTATATTAAATCATTTTTTTCTGTTCATTCTTTAGACTGTGCAGTAATGATTATATTTAGATACTTAAATTGAAATTTACTTGAATATCTCTTTTTATTAGTTGAGTCCTAATCTTTATTAATAGTTAGATCCTAATCTTTAAAATGTTTATTGGTTCTCTTTTTTTAAATAATATTTTTTCATTCTTTAAATAGGAATGGATTGTAATTGGGCAAGTTGATATGGAAGCTCTAGTGGAAAAGCATCTTTCTACTGTTCATGATTGGGAGAAAAACTTTAAAGCACTGAAAATAAAAGGAAAAGAAGTAGAACGACTTCCAAGGTATTAGAAGTTAAAGTAGTAGCACTTATGTAACATAACAGTTTTGCCATGGGACAGTAAAGGTACTATTTACTTAGTGGCATTGAAGTCAAGTAAGTCACTTTCATACCTCCTCAAGAGCTCAGCTATGACACTTGAGTGTCACCTGAGTAGGGCATTACTGAGACTAAGACTCTGCTTGCTGATCCTAATTGGATAGACTAGATTGAAGGAAGTGGCTTCTATCCAGATCTGGCATGAGGAACTAATATATGCTATGCATAGGCACAGTTTAAGAATGGTAAGAAGCTACTGCCAAGAGCATAGTAGAGGATGTAAAACTAATGACATTTGACTCTGCTTTTATACTGCTCTGCTTCCATTAAGAATGTCCTGGGAGGCACACAACACAGTGCTGCACCTAGTATTGCCCTAAATGTGGAGGAAACACTCTGAGGGGCATCTCATTACCCAGCTACTTGAGAATATATCCCCCTCACTATTTGAAATTTATATAACTGGAACCACTCTTTGTAATGAGCTCTATGAAAGGCCTCATTTAATTGTGTATATATTATCTATAAAGAATAATATCACTTTTATTAATTCATTTGTTCATTCTTTCAATAAATATTTGGTGAGCATATGTAATACATAAAATCTTGTCCTATGAGAGTAAAACGAAGAAGAAGGCAGAATACCTAAGATCACCTTGCTTGCTCTCTGGTAGTGCAATAAGTCAAATATATTTGATGATTAAGTCAAATACACCTAGGGGTTCAGAGTGGGCTCCGGAGTTGATGGCTCTTACCAGCTTCATGACTTTGACAATCATTTAGACTTTGTGAGCCTCAATTTTCTCAGCTTTAAAATAGTTACAACTATAGTATTTATTTCATAATATTTTGAGGATTAAATGAGTAATTTGCATATAAATTATTGGCACGATGAGTTCTCAATAAATGTTATTAATTGTTATTAATATCAGATGGAATAGTCTATACTCCATATTAGAGATTGAATTAGGCTATGAAGGTTTACAGGATGATGATATTCATCCATTTGTGGCAAAATCAGGGAAACTTTTGTTAAGAGAAATACTCGAACTAGGATTTTGACATATAGAAATGAGTATTGGAGGTTAAAGAAGAGACTCTCAAGAGAGAGATTTATATGCTGAAAATAAGTTGATTATTTGAAAATTTGATTAGAATTAATGTTTTCTTAGAGACTAGAGGTGATGTTCCTGGAAATGGGAGGATAGGTATAGATTTGGGAAAGTATTACATTCTAAATTGGGGAATTAGGATTTCGTTCATGTTGGAATGGTTAGCTAGCTATTGAAGGTTTCTAAACAGAAGTGTGTCAGTACCAAAGCTCTACATTGGGAATGTTAATTTGGAAATAACAAGCTGCATGGTTGAATAAAGAGATCCTGGAGGAAGAGAGGTTAGTCTCTTATCATCCAAACGACCAGTAACAATTAATTGAATTAAGTTTTTGGTACTCAAAAGGGGAGAAGGAAATATAAGGTATTAAGAGGTATTATTTGTAGAGAAAGATGAAGAATGAGGAATAGAGACAAATAATGAGGATTTGAACTTAGCCGATTCGAATAATGATAGTGCCATTATATTAGTTTGAAGTAAGGAAAAGATAGCTCTTGTAATACTTCTATATGAGGTTTCTAATCTTTGTTGGATACTGTCTTTGATCCCAGTCATGCCCGTCTTGCTTGATTTCATGCTGTCACCTGACTGCTCAAGGACCTCTATTGCTACCACTATTTGTTCATTCCTTATTGTGGAAGCTTTCCTATTTATGCTTCTCTGCCAAAGCTAAACAAAACAAAAAGAATGCCTGTCTCACATTACCTTTTTCGTTTTGTTATTTCTTGCTAATAAGTTAACATGTATTCCTCTAAGCTAACATATACGTATATACATACATTTATTTTATGGGTACTTTTTGAAACTATGCAGTATGATTAGAAAAGCCATATTCTAATGATGTTATTTCAGATACTATAGTAAGGATATAATTTTTGGGTAGGTTGTCTGACTATTTCCGTTTTATCTATGGCTGAATAGAGCCTCAGCTGCATGTTATCAAGATTTTCAAGTGAGAGGCGAATGTTAGTCTTCTCCATGGGATTCTATAATCAGTATAACTGTGCTATAATCAGATCACTTTATGTCAACTTGTTAGCAAAATGCAGTATAATTTTTTAGGTTTATAAAATCATCTATCTTCATGTATCAAATATTAGAAATCTTGACACTTTATGTGTCAGGAATTCAAAAATCACATAAACTTTATCAGGCAAGTTGGCTCTTACATGTTTTGGTGCAGTTTAAATTTCTCTAGTTAGTGGGTAATTGAGAATAAATAAATGAAACTTTAAGAGAAAATTACATTTAAAAAATAAATCTGTGAGTATTTAACACTTGTAAACTTGCTTTCTAAGATTGTTACCTGGCTCTATGGTTTAAAAAGGACAAGTAGTCTTCTAAATAATCTTTGTGACCAAAATTATCAGACTTTTTTTTTTTAACTTTGTATAATTTAAGCTAAATATATGACATTTTCCTCAGATAAACAAGTCTGGTTCAACTTCTGTTTGCTTAGAACATTACAATTTGCATTAAGAGTGCTGTGCAAAGAATTAGCGTTCTTATAAATGTATGCCTTTTTTCTGATAATTAAACTAGTACATTTGGACATATTAGCACATATACTTACAAAATTTGGATTGTACTGTATCCTGCCATTTTTAGTTAACACTATTTCATTAGTATTTTGCCATGTTATTACCTAGTGCTCAAAAATGTAATTTTTAATTATATGAATGTACAATAATTTATTTAAGCATTTCTGCATTTAGCTTGTTTCTAATTTTTTGCTATTATAATTATTACTTTGATGAAGATAACTTGTGTATAATCTTGGAGTCTGCCCTGAAAATTTCCTTAGGATAAATTCTGAAGGCGAAGTTACTAAGACAAAGGCTATACATAGCATATACCTATTTTAAAATTATTTGATACATTTTGCCAAATTGCTCTTCACAAAAGTTGCATTATTTTATACTTGTACCAACAATTCAGAGAGTTGTGTTTGCCCACACAATTGAAGATATGCATTAACAATTCATTATATTTATGTCAATTTGATAAGAAGTGTCTTTTTTTCTTAGTGCCTTAATAATCTATATTCACTTTTTATCTCTATTTTCTTTTCCTTATCACTATTGTTCGTACTTTACAGGATAGTGAATTTATTTTATAAATATTTTAAAAAGTGTATTACATACTGTGACAAATAAAGCTTGTAAATATTTAAGTATATTCATGTTGATACTTTAGCAATTTATAATTACTGCCTTTCTTAATGAACTGATACAATGATATAACAAAATCATTGTTTAATGAAAAACTTCATAATAGTATGTGTAAGACATTTTTGCTAAATGAAATTTAAATGTGCTTAAAGATCACAATAATACTTTTAAGTTACATTTTAAAATGTATTATAAAAAATCACAATGTGAGAATTTTTTCTTCTAATTAGCCTTTTTAATGTCCAAATATGTTCATTGGCATTTTTCAGTGCTGTCAAGGTAGATTGTTTAAATATTAATTGTAGCCCTGTGAAGACTGTGATTGACGATCTCATCCAGAAGTTATTTGATATGCTTGTTATTTCTTTGAAGAAGTCCATCCAGGGTAAAGATATATTTTTATTTTTATTTTTACTTAATTATAGGAGAGAGGTATGTACTTTGATAGTTATGAAGTATGAATCTCAATGATGATTAAAATAAAAACTGATACAAAAAGTATTATAAATAAAATATGCTTAAAATGATAACTTTAATAAATAAGAAGGTCTATGTTCAACTTCTAAGAGGTCTAAAAATAAAGGCGTTTTTATTATTTGCTGTCTGAGCTAGTGTCTGTTGCATATCTTATGGAAGAAGGTCGGCAATTCTGGTTATAATGTGTTCCTTTTATCTCTTCAAATGACTACTATTTTCTAAAATTGTACACTTTCTTTTTTCCTTTTAACTGAGATGTTTTAGCATATTATTTAAAAGACTGAAAAAGTCCCCAATTTTGAGTAAAATTTACTAAGAATGAATATATTTTTACCTTTTACTTAACATTTTTAAGTACAATGTGAAACAAGTAAACTTTCATGAGAAGAAATTTCTTTGCTTATTACACATTTTGAAATTATGTTATATGAAAGCAAATGATAATTTAGAGTTTAATGTATTAGATTACAGTCTAACACACTTTGATTTAGAAATTTTATAACCGAATATTTTTCGTGGTAATAATATTTCTTATATTTCAATGTTACTTATCCAGCTCTTTTACATGAAATTGATACCTTTGTGACTGAAGCTATGGCAGTCTTATCAATTATGCCCCAGTCTGTGGAAGAGATAGGTGATGCAAATTTACAATATAGTAAGCTACAAGAGCAGAAACCAGAGGTGAGAATCACAACATAAAGTTTTTAATTTGTTTTTACTGCATTGGAAATGTTTACGTTAGGTATTTTTTGTGATTAATTAGAAATATCAGATAATTTCAGTATTATAAGGAAGTCTGTGTAATCTGGTCCAGTTGATCAACTCATGATCGGACTATTGATGTTATGTGGTATAATGAAACAATAACAATAATGCTTATTATTGTCTTCAGAAAAAATAGCAGTCTGTTTTATGATGTGGCATATTAGAATAAGACTAAATTTAAATAATTCATGCTGTTACTTCCAGGGTTGTAATCTTAGGATGGTTAATATGAAGTTAGAGAAGAATTAGGAATTCTCCCTCCCTCCTCCTCCTACTCCTTCTCCCCTTCCTCCTCCTCCTCCTCCTTCCTCTCTCTCTCTCTCTCTCTCTCTCTCTCTCTCTCTCTCTCACACACACACACACACACACACACACACACACACACACGATGGAGCAGCTCATAATTAGAGACAAAGATGAGTGTGGTAAAGATTCATGAAAACAGTATCCAGAAGGCTAGAGCCCAGAAAAAGCAAGCCAAAGTTTTATAAAATATATTATGGATCATTTGAGTTATGTTTAGAGGAGGAGGAGAAATAATTCAAATCAGAATACAATCTTTTATGTATCCCTACTATGTGATAGACTTAAAATTATTAAGAGAGTTTAAAGGTGACTTAAATAATACACCTTCATGGTGGGAGGAATTACAAACTTTTTATGATATGATAGGCTTAAAGGTATAAAGACGGTTTAAGGGCAAATAAAGTATACTTCTCTATTAGAAGACTAAAGAAGGAACAGCATTATGAGCTGTGGCAGTTAGCTAAAGCACAGACATATTAATTCATTATTTATTATTTATAGATTACCCAATATATTTCAGGCATGGTGCTAGGAGTTGGGGTTGCAGCTGTGAACATTATCTGTTCTTATGGACTTCACATTCGTGTGTGTGTGTGGGGCGGGGGGGGGGGGGGAGGAGAAGGAGGGGAAGAGGAAGAGAGAGTGGCGGGAGGAGCCAGAGAAGTGAGAGAACAAGCATGCTCAACTGGGCAAGTGCTACTTAGGGTGGGTGGACATGGAAGACCTCAGAGAGATGACATCTGAACTCAGACCTGAAAGATAAGGAGCCAACCATTCTGAGGTCTGGGGGCAGATCATTCTAAGTAGAAAGAACAGCAAATACAAAGATCTTAAGGTAGGGAAGGGACTTAGTGTATGCTCAAGGAAGATATAGATGTAAATATTGTCAAGAAAGTTACCAAGAAAATCATAGTATTCAAGGAAGAAAATATTAGGTGAAATTGGAGAGGTATTCAAGGACCAGATTATGAAGATACTTTTAGATAATCATAAGGAGTTTGGATTTTTTTCCTAAGGGTAATAGAAAGTCCTTGGAGGTATTTAAGCAGAGAGCAACACAATGTGGTTTACATTTTGAAGCCATTGCTCTGGCTGCTCTGTAGAGAATGGATAGGAATGAGACAAAAGTAGCAGAAAGTCTAATTAGTAGGATATTGCATTTGGTGGATGAGAGATGACAGAAACATTACCATGTAGTAGCAGAGATGGAGAGAACTGAGGAAATTGATGATATATTTCAGAATTAAAACCAAGATCTTTTGATGAATTAGAGAAAGAGAAGTAAACATGTCTCTTAGCCTTTTGGCTTGAGCAGCTGGGAAGCTAATGATACTAATTATTGAGCTGAGGATGACTAGAGAAGAAAGGTGTTTGAAGATTGGAAGTGGTGGGGATTGAGATCTCAGGTAGAAGTTGAATGAGGAATATGGAATTTAGAGTAAAGGTAAAGACTTGTGATATAAATTTGGAAGTCATCTTTATATCCATGATATCTAAAACCATAGAATTAGACTAAGACCATCTGGTTGCTAACATGCGGTAGAGGTTATAGGACCAGGTTTGGACATTCCAAAATTTAGAGTTTGAGTATAGGAGGAAGCAGCAAAAGAGATTGAGAATGAAATGAGAGGAAAAGAATGAAGTGTGTCATCACAAAAACTAAGATGAGTAGATGCTGTATACTGGGAACAACATGTGAAGCAAGAAGTGACATGAGAATGTAAAATGCTAGGCAGAATCTAGGTCATGTGAGCCTCATTAAGGATCTTAGGGTTGAGTCTGTAGATATTGGGGAGTTGTTGCTGGTTTTTAGCAGCAAGAATTATGTTTTGATGTCTCTGTTGGTATGTGGATTTGAAGGAGTAGGAATGGAGGCAAGTAGACTAGGAAACTGTTATAAAGTCTTTACAGGCTAACCTAAGTTCTGTTCTCATGTAGGAAATTAGAATCCTACTCTTTTTTTCTTTTTTTTTGTACTGACTTTTACAGTACAATGTGGCTTCTTGGTCCATTGGTTCTCTCTGTTTCCAGATGGAACTGATCATGCCCAGGGGTTGCCAGCTGGCCATACAGACATATTTCAATTTTTGTTGTTGTTATTGTTGATTAAGTATGCACAGTGATTTTTTAAAAAAAATCTTTCTATGGCCGTTATTGCTTTGTTGATTAGTAAATGTACAGGTATTAATTTATACGACACTATTGTTTTACTGTGCTTTAAAAGGCTTAGAGGCAATTCAAGCACTTTAGCACCTATTGACCTATTCCCAGACTGTTAAAACTGCTAACTATACAATTTAGGGCATTTTAAGTAGAAACTGAATGCAGGAGTTTGATTTTACTTATTCATTTGTCTGTTTCTTAAGTACCTTTTTTCATGTCTTTCCTTTGTTATTAAGTAGGGTAATTTAGTTAACTCTTAGATAATCATTAATTTCGGTTGTTTTAGAAGCCTCTTTTTGCATTTTCTTATGTGTGGAACATTTGTAATAAGAACTTTACTTTGAACATGGATTCATGGTTTTATTCAATCTCATATTATCACTTTTATTATCCTTTTTAAATTCCTGATGTCAGAGTGCCTTGGTTGAGTTTGTAAATTATAATAAGTAAGCAGTTGAAACTTTATAGCCAAGAATTTAAGAATTATTTAAAAGCAAAAATCTGATTTTAAAAAGCAAAGCATGAAACAAAAATTAAAATAAATGGAATTTTAAGAAATTTGCAACAAATAAGTAGGACAAACAAACAGAGACTCATGGACGTGGACTATAGACTGGTGGTTACCAGAGGACTATAGAGTAGTGGTTACTAGTCGGGTTGGGGACTGCGGGCGAGGTATATAGGATAACAGTGGTTAAATATAGGGGATAAGGGGAGGGTGAAGTGGGTAAAGGGGATAAAATATATGGTAGCTGAAGAAACTGGACTTTAGGTGGTGAACACACAATAGAAAATACAGATGTCAAATGGTAATGTACACTTGAAAATCATAGGATTGTGTTAACCAGTTACCCCAATAAACTTAATTGAAAAAAAGAAATTTGATAAAATAGGTAAACAAAATAACAATGTGTTATTTTTGTTAACTTTTAGATTTTGCCCTTATTTCAAGAAGCTGAAGATAAAAACAGACTTTTACGAACTGTGGCAGGTAGAGGTTTAGAAACAATTAGTAATCTGAAAGCTAAGTGGGATAAATTTGAATTGATGATGGAAAGTCACCAACTTATGATTAAAGATCAGGTAAGAACCTTTCAGTCATTTTGTTAAAATGGAAACTTAATTTTTTCTTAAGATTTCTTGCTTATCTTTATTCCATTATAACTCAGGTTTATAAGAATTTTCTATTGCTGATGAAATTGGCCTCCCTTAGTACTTCTATATAGTAAAACACTTATATAATGATTATCATTTCACATAGTTTATCTTCACTTCTTGGTATTCAGGACTGCCTATAGCATTATTTTCAGTCTTTCTTATGAATGAATTTGTTTACTGTGTATGGTGTCTTTTAACCTGGAAGTTACACATAACTATTGCACACATATCCTGTTGACCAGAAACTGTCTTACAGCCTTTAGCTGCATGGGAGTCTGGGAAATGCCCTCTGGTAGAACAACTGGTAGTCATTGAACAAACATTTTTTTTTTTGTCATATCACCTTTTGATAGTTGTGATAGGTACCATTAATCACATGAATTATTTCTTAATGGTTATGTTTGTGGGTATCTGTCGTAAATTTATTATCTAACTTATGCTTTTGAATTATTTTATTGCACTTGAAATCAGTAATTAAAAATAATATTTTGAAAATTTGGTATTGATAGTTTTTCACCTTTCAGTAGAAAATGTTAGAAATAAAAATGTGAAAATAAAGTGAGAATTTACTCTGAATTAAATGATATAAATTCTATCGGCTTACAGATTGAAGTGATGAAAGGAAATGTGAAATCACGTCTTCAGATCTATTATCAAGAATTGGAAAAATTTAAAGCTCGTTGGGACCAGCTAAAACCTGGTGATGATGTTATTGAAGCTGGCCAGCAAAATACCCTTGATAAGAGTGCAAAGTCAATAAAAGAGAAAAAAATTGAGTTTGATGATCTTGAAGTCATAAGAAAAAAGCTGGTGTATGTTTTCCCTTTATTGTGTACATAAAATATGTTTATATATATTACCAACTTCACTTTGACTCCTTTGTAAAAACTGAATGTTAATGAATTTAGAAGAGCCCATGCCTAAGTAAAATTTTTATGTAAGGTAGGCATTGGCCCCACTGTGTACCTCCACTATCAAATACACCTACCTACAACACACACACACACACGCACACACACACACACACGGGGAATGCACTTAAATAACATTGATATTTAACAGTTTTCCTTTTTTAAACACTTAATGATATTTCATTTTTTTTTTTTTATAGTGATGATTGTCATCATTTTGGATTAGAAGAGCCCAACTTCTCATTGGCATGCAGCATCTCTAAAGACATTGAGAGCTGTGTACAAGTTTGGACACTTTATGAAGAGTTTCAGCAAGGATTTCAGGAAATGGCCAATGAAGATTGGATTACTTTTCGGTTTGATTCATAAACAATATTTATATTTTAATAGTTTAGTAGTGTTTTGGGGAATTTAGATTTTAAAGTGTGTTTCTGGTATTTTATAGGACCAAGACATATCTGTTTGAGGAATTTTTGATGAGTTGGCATGACAGATTAAGGAAGGTTGAAGAACATTCAGTAATGACAGTGAAATTACAATCAGAAGTTGACAAATATAAAGTAAGATAGTTTTACTTATTCTATTTAAAAATGATCTTGGAACTTTGTATCTTTTATCATGTGACTAAACTGTAATTTTAGTTTACATATTTTTAAATGATTCCATTACTTGAAAAAATAGGAAGTATAGAATAAATCATAGAAATAATTTGTATTTCTGCTACCAATATGAAAGAAGTTATAAGTAAAAAAATTATGGTTAAAGTTATAAATCAGAGTATTTATACTTCCTACCAAAATTTAATATATGGGTCATTTAACATATTTAAGATATAGATCTACCCTAAAATAAAATATAAATATTTTAGGTCATGTTTTAAAATATATTAAGCTACAAAGGGAAATTTCTATGTATTTATAGCCATGTTTATTTATTATTATTATTATTTTTTTAGGCGAGGCAACCCTTGGTTGACCTCACAGATTGCAAGGACCTTGGCAGCTTACAATCTCGTATTTTTTATTTTATTTTTTACGTCTACAGCACCTGGTCTTCCTAGATGGTCTCCCATCCAAGTACTAACCAGGCCCCACCCTGCTTAGCTTCCAAGATCAGATGGGATCAGGCTCGTTCAGGGTGGCCTGGCCGTAGACTGATAGCCATGTTTAATAAAAAGTTTTATACAATTCTGTTTAAGAATGTGATTTTAAGATTGTTAATAAGATGATGTAATTAAAATTTTCATATCTAATCATAACAGTAAATAATAATTTGCATTTTTCTTATACACACACACACACACATACACACACACTAATGTGTCAACATGTCTTTCTTCTTATTCTTCTTCTTCTTTTTTTTTTAACAGATTGCAGTTCCTATCTTGAAATATGTGAGAGGAGAACATCTTTCTCCAGATCACTGGCTTGACCTTTTTCGTTTACTTGGCCTTCCTAGGGGTACTAGTCTAGAGAAATTAGTATTTGGTGATCTTCTCAGAGTAGCTGATAAAATTGTTGCCAAAGCTTCAGACCTTAAAGTAAGAATCACTTTTATAAATATCTTATATATCTAACTTTTGTTAACATGATTTTGCTTCATGTTTTGTTATTTAAATAAAACCTCAAGTTAAATATTTTTCTTCTCTTAAAATAGTGATAGTCTTCCATTATTTCATTGTTCTTTCATTACTAATACATCTGAATGTGTGTACCACTGTGTATGGGAGTAGAAAAACAATACTATAAATCCCTTCTTTGAGAGAGAAAAAAAATACAAAATTAAAAATGTCTTACTTTAACAAGGGAGTCAGCATAACAAAAAAATAAACAAATAGAAATCATTTTATGTATAATACATTTAAAGTCATGGCATATATATAAACAGAAACTAAGGGATACAAAAATCCAGAGAGCTAAACCAAGAATCAATTTGCTAATCAGATTTAGAAAAAGTCTCAGGTAAAAGTAAAACTTGTTACAGTTTTATCATAAGTGGCAGACTTTCTTTGTTGTGTTCTGCCCATTCAGTGTAAAATTCAGTGTAGATATCAAATTGTTTTATTTCCTATCTAAAATGTATACCTTTATGTTTGTTGATAATCCTGGAGTATATTTATAAAATGGTGAGGTTATAAAGCACAACTGCTGTAGAAGATAACTCTGGATGATTGCTAATCACTTTGGATGTATCAGAATTTACAATTAAGTTACAATAAAATGTCTGAGGTCTGCAAAACTTTAAGCCAGATTGTTTTGTGTCTCCCAATGGATGCTTGAAATTTCTTTTATAGAGGTAAAAAGGGTAAGGCAGAACTTTGTATATACTTTTACCATGTGAACCTGGATACTTAGTATCTGAAATCCATTAATATATTAACTAGTAATTCTCTTTTACTGCACGTAAAATATATCCACTTATATATTTTTTGCCTTATGGTGAAAAGCCAGATAAAAATATATTTTCTTTTAAAATAGATTTCTTATAATTTATTTATATGACAATTAATGTTGAAGTAATAAATATGGATATTTTTGTGTTAAGTAGTAATAAATATGAATATTTTTGTGTTAAATAGGATTTAAACAGTCGGGCACAAGGTGAAGTTACAATCAGAGAAGCTTTACGTGAACTTGATCTTTGGGGCGTTGGAGCAGTATTTACATTGATTGATTATGAAGATAGCCAAAGTCGAACTATCAAGCTGATTAAAGACTGGAAAGATATAGTAAATCAAGTTGGAGATAACAGATGCCTTCTTCAATCCTTAAAGGATTCTCCTTATTATAAAGGATTTGAAGATAAAGTATCAATTTGGGAAAGAAAACTTGCAGAATTAGATGAATACCTACAGAATTTAAACCATATTCAGAGAAAGTGGGTATATTTGGAACCTATTTTTGGCCGTGGAGCATTGCCAAAAGAACAGACACGCTTCAACAGAGTTGATGAAGATTTTAGGTTAGTACAGCTACATAAGACATAGACACATACGGAAGATTTTTGTTCATATTATGAGGTGCTTAATACAGGCTAATTACTTTTACATTATTAACATCATCTGTGTATACAGCCTCTTTCTCTACTGGATCTTTCTGAGAAGCTGTTTTCTATCATTAAGCAATTTACTTTTTGAACCATTTTGATCTGGTTTCTGTTTTTACTGCTCAAATAAATAAACAAGTAAATACAATATATGCTAATAAATAAACTCTTAAATATATACATATATGTAATATATGCAAATATATTCTAAAGTCATCAGTTACTTTACTGTTGTAAATTTGATGAGCATTTTTCATTCCTTATTTTACTTTATCTCTGATTGGTATTTTAATAGAGTTGAGCATTTCTTCTTTTCTACAAAGTCTCTTTCCTTGGCTTCTTGATATTGTCCTCACCTGGGTTTCTGCCTGTCTCTGGTTCTACTCCTCAGCCCTCTCAAAACATTTAGATGTAGACATTCTCATGTTTTCAGTCTTAGGTTCTTTCTTTACTGTCTTTCTCCTTAGATTATCTTATCTACTGTGAGCATCTATTCTCTTCTATTGCTAATGTCTCCTCAATTTATATATCAAGCCCATATTTCTCTTCTGAGTTCCAAATATACTGTCAACATGTCAGAACTAAAATCATAAGTTTACCCCCCATCTCCCAATTCCTTTCCCACAAATCTTTTCTCTTTCAGATTTCTGTATCAACAAATGATACCACCCAATTGCCCAAAGCAGAAATATTATGGATATCTTTGACATCTCCCTTTACTTCCAAATTCATTGTTACCAAATTTTGTTGATTTTAACCCACTTAATATATTTTATATCTCTATTTCTTTGATTATTCTGAAGTACGTTTGTTGTCATAACTTGGACTACTGCTTAACCTTCTGACTTACTGTCTTCTCTAATAAGTTTTTCATAAAAGAGCTAGAATAATTTTTTAAAAATGAAGTTTCATCACTTCTTTCCTTTATTGTTTTAAGTAAAACTTTAAAATGGTTTCCTATTACTCTAAGGATAAAGAATGATTTGCTTGTCTATTTTTCTACCTTTTCCTGTGCTGCTCTCCTTTTTGCTTTAGTGACTCTAACCTTGAGTTTCTCGAACACACCATGCTTCTTTCTAGGATCTTTGCCAGAAACTGTTTCCCTCCTACTCACAGACTTTTTCTTCTTATTCATCATTCAGACTTCAACTTAAATTACTTTCTCAAAGAAGCCATAGGTTAGTGGTTGCCTTATTAGCCACTTTAAAAGTACTTTGTAATTTTCCTTCTTAGCATTTATCATGATTTGATTTAAATACTTTGAGAAATTATTTAATAGACTGTTACTTTCATGATGTAGGACTTAGTATTTGTTTAATGAATAAGTGAAATAAGGTAATTTGTAATATGATAGGTTAAAAATGGTAATGGAGTATTTATTATTTTTATAAATATAAGAAGGATAATGATGTATTCCTGTTATATAGTGTTTTAAACAGGAAAAAGTAAATAAATATCTCAATATCTATCAGCCTAAAAACTGTTAAAACATGTGAAAATGGCTTTTTCCTTCTATAGATCAATAATGACTGACATCAAGAGAGACAACAGAGTCACAACGTTAACTACTCATGCAGGAATCAGAAACTCTCTTCTAACAATACTTGATCAGCTTCAAAGATGTCAGAAATCATTAAATGAATTTTTGGAGGTGTGTTTTTTTTAAAATATATAATTGTATAGCACTTAAAATATTAATTATTTGACATGAGAAGGCTATTCTTTTTGTTTTATTTTTATTAGGAAAAACGCTCAGCATTTCCAAGATTTTATTTTATTGGTGATGATGACTTATTAGAAATACTGGGCCAGTCTACTAACCCATCAGTGATTCAGTCTCACCTTAAGAAACTGTTTGCTGGTAAGATTCAACACTTATTCAGTAAATATTTATTGAGTTTCAACTATCTGCCACGCATAATGTTAGACTCTGAGATAGCCTGTTAAATAAAATACATGTCATACACTCAAACAACTTCAGTTCAGTGGGAAGACAAGCCAGTAAGTTGACAAATATGATAATTCCTATGGCTGATATAAATATGTGGTGTAATAACTGCATCTATGATGGCACTTAGCTCAGTTTGGGACATCAGAAAGAAGGTGATTTCTTAGATAGAAAAAGATGGGGAGGCAGAGGGAATAGGTTGTGCAGAGGCTTGGAAGTGAAGGAGACCATACCCCTTCATTACTGAGTTGAAGGTCTCCTGAGTGACATTCAAGTGGAGGCAATTGATGTCTTACTTAATAGGCAATTATTGTTAGCAGAGAGATCCGGGATAGAGATGTAAAATTGGGAGTTATTTGTATGTAGATAATAATTACTATATGGGAATAGGTAAGATTACCTGGTGAAAAGTGTAGAGTAATAGTGCTGTATGCTTCTGATATTGTTGAATTGCTTTCTTTGGGTAATTGTAAATGGAATTGGTTTGCTACAGAAATGATGACTTTTTTCTTAAAATATTTTATTTATTGGAAAAGAGCTATGTATTTCCAGGTAACTTTAAGAAGTAAAAAATATTCATCATCTTCACTTATAATTAGAGATTAGCAAACCATAGACCAACAAGCCAAATTTGGCTCATGGCCAGGTTTTTATTTTTTATTTTTTAATACAGTTTTGTTGGAACACAGTCATGTCCATTATTGCTTATAGGTGCTTTTGTGCTACAAGCACAGATTTGAATAGTTGACAGAGAGACTGTATGGTCTGTAAAAATCTAAAATATTTACTCTCTGGTGCTTTATAGATTTAGTAACCACTGTATATCTGAAGTTTTAAGGTGTTTATACCTGTAACTGTGATTTGGGCTATGGGAGGTACTGAAAAGAGTGCTTGGAATTAGAAGACTTGCATTCAAGTTCTACCTCTATTGTTTGTTAGCCAGTTATTAATTATTATGTCTCTGAAATTTAGTTTCCTTCTTTATATTGAAAATAATAACTTGCAGAGTTTAACTTTAAGGTGATATGTGAATTTGAGGGAAGGGAAGTCCTATTTACCCTCCCCCTTTCCTCTTATCTTTTTGTCTCAGTATAAGTGGAATCATCAGTATATGTTTTTTACACTCATTTGTGTCTGGCTTTTTTTTTTCTTATCATAGTGTATTGAGATACATACAACCATATATTATTCCTTTTAATTACTGAATAGCATTTCACTGTTTGACTATATCACGGTTTATCCATTTATCTGTTGGTGGGCTTGGATTGTTTCTAGTTTTTGGTTATGAAAAGCTGTCCTAGTACATTATAAAATGGAATTAACAATTCTGTTGCTTTGTAATATATATTATGAGGTATACATTATACATTATGTGATAACCATGTATGATGTCTAATAATACATGGTTAATCATTTTGCATTTAAATTGTTGCTTTTCTATTATAGGTATTAACAGTGTGTGTTTTGATGAGGAATCAAAACACATAACTGCAATGAAATCTTTAGAGGGAGAAGTTGTACCTTTTAAAAATAAAGTTCTTCTATCAAATAATGTAGAAGTAAGTATGAAAATAAAAAGAATTAACTATATGAACTTTTTATCAAAAATGATTTAGTCAATTTGTAGGGTAAAGTTGGTTAATTTAGGCATTTTAAGAAACTTGTTTCATCTCTTTAAAAAATGATTTGTTAGGTTCTGAATGATTTGATATTAAGGAGACTGTGGAGTTTTAGTTTTCAGAAGGTGGCATGTACTTATAAAAATAGCCTTTGCTTTGCAGTCAAAAAGAATTGGATATTAATATTAGCTCCTAAACCTATTAGCTATGTGACTTAGAATCTCAGTTTTCTTATCTGTAAAATGGGAATCTTATGATTTGTTGCAAAGATTTTCTATTGAAAACTAAATGAGATAACTGGGTTTAACACATTATAAGAAATTATAATCTCCTGAAATAAAAGAATAATGTCAGTCAATAGATTATATATCTGTTTTATGACTTGTATATATTATTTTCTAACTTTATTTTCAGACTTGGTTAAATGATTTAGCCTTGGAAATGAAGCAAACTTTGACACAGTTATTGACAGAATGTGTTACTACTGGACGAAGTTCTCAAGGTGCAGTCGACCCATCCTTATTCCCTTCACAGGTAAGCGGGTTTATGTCTAGAATATAGCTGGGCATGGTATCATGGGATGACCCCTGAGCTAGATTTCAGGAGGCTCAGACAACTAGCATCTCTGTCCTAAAAGTTAACACTGAGAAATTACTTAACTCTGAGTCTCAGGTCCCTTAACTATAAAATGTGAGGGAAGAACCGCCTGATTGTGAAGTTCTCTTCTAGCTCCATTAATTTGCTGTAATTCAAATGCTTTCAAACAGAAGGCATACTGAGATCTAAGCAATCCAGGCTGGTGGGGAATGGAATTGGGAGGGAGAATCAGTCATATAGTAGCTTCCTAGTTCCAGATAATTAGTCTGTCATCGATGGAGAGGCACAGGATCTACACTGTCCGCCACACCTCCCATGGAATCATCTAAGAGGTTGCAGTTGACAGAAATTTAGCAGGGTTTAGTGTAGGTCTGAAATATGGTCACATTAATGGACTAAAATGTTGGCAAGGAAGCTGAGAGCTAGGTTACCTGGTAGGTATTACAGATTGCTGCAGCTCAGTGTTAATAGGAACTCAATCCTGAAACACTGGATACTAGATATGTATCTTACAAAATTTGTTCCAGACCTTATCAAAGTGTAGCACCAAGACTTGTTAAGTATTCTGCCTTGTTTGGGATTTGTTTTATTGCTGGTTGAGTCTAACACTACTAGTGTAGGACATCAGGAACTTCAGTTTTTAGAGACCATGAAAGGTAGGCATTTAGATGTGAAGAGATTTTTCACAGGAAGTTCTATGCAACTCCTCAGAGTTATTTGCTTTTAGATTAAAACATTTAGTAGCAATAGAACAGGTTTTTATGTTGGTCCTTTTAAAGCACGAGAAGTTAAGTAGGAAGCTTGGAACATTTTAGATTCTTAGCTATTTTATCATTCATGTCATATGCATCTTTTAGCATTTTGAGTCAAACTAAAATATATTTAAAAAAATCTTAAGTTCTTAGAGAAAAATAAAAGTAATCATCAATGAATAATAATGTCTTTGCAAAGTCAGAGTTAGGCTGCTTTGTTACTCTAGAATTGTTTCCCAGTACTCTGTTAACTTTCAAGTAGGATTTAAATTGACTTAGAATAAAAAATGCAATATTTAAAAATCTGCAAAAGTAAGAGTCACATAATAATTGTATTGGGGAAATGACAATCATATCAGGAGATATACC
>NW_011888920.1:306612-310487 GCF_000151845.1 Pteropus vampyrus
AACTCCTCAGAGTTATTTGCTTTTAGATTAAAACATTTAGTAGCAATAGAACAGGTTTTTATGTTGGTCCTTTTAAAGCACGAGAAGTTAAGTAGGAAGCTTGGAACATTTTAGATTCTTAGCTATTTTATCATTCATGTCATATGCATCTTTTAGCATTTTGAGTCAAACTAAAATATATTTAAAAAAATCTTAAGTTCTTAGAGAAAAATAAAAGTAATCATCAATGAATAATAATGTCTTTGCAAAGTCAGAGTTAGGCTGCTTTGTTACTCTAGAATTGTTTCCTAGTACTCTGTTAACTTTCAAGTAGGATTTAAATTGACTTAGAATAAAAAATGCAATATTTAAAAATCTGCAAAAGTAAGAGTCACATAATAATTGTATTGGGGAAATGACAATCATATCAGGAGATATACCAGGAGATCCACGCTAAAGAGAGTTGTCGGATTTGAGCCAGAAACTTACCACTGGGCACTTGAGCAGCCAAGTAAAAATGTGAACTACTAAATGTATGAATAGTGTTGACGCTTTAACAATGTGGAGATTAGGGGTGCCAACCTACTATGCTGTTGAATTCATATAACTTTTGACTTCCCAAAAACTTAACCACATGTATCAGCATCCATGGGGAATTGGTTCCAGAACACCTCCCCCCACCACTGCAAATACTCAAATCCACAGATGCTTAACTCCCTCATATAAAATGGCATAGAAACAATATTTTCGATCCGCTGATATAAAACCCAGTGATATGAATGGGCAACGGTATATTTATTGAAAAAATTCCATGTATAAGTTGGCCTGCACAGTTTAAACCTGTATTGTTCAGGGTCAACTATAGTTCATTATCTACCAAAATGAAAAATTCCAGTTTATTAGCAGTTAATGCTAAGAAAAATTTATGTCAAGAGCATTTTCATAAGGGGATCGAACCGGAAAGTTCATCATATGAATGTCTGGTACAGGTTATTATGTTCTGTAAAGATATTTTTGTAAGGACCTGAGAAGAAGGAACTTGCTGATCTGGGAAGGAGGCAGCATGGTAAAAACAGAAGGAATGAAGGAATCTGACAAACCTTGGTTCAAATCCTGCTTTTGCCAGTGATTCTTTTTAATACTTAATTAAAAGAGTATAGTAATACTGACATTGCCAACTCATTTTGAAGGTTAGATCATATAATATTTGCAGGGCACCCTTAGTAACCATTACATTTTAGATCATTAATAATGTTAGTGCCTATGAAGATATCTTAATGATAATGTGACTTGAGAGTTAGCCAAGACTGTATTTTGACTACCATTTCTGTTAGCCTCTCATGAAAATTGTATAGCAGACTATTAGAAATTGAGATTATAGATGTGCATTTATAATATAGAAGTTTAGGAGTATTGTCTGAAAGGAATCCACATGTATCAGTATTAATTTGGAATTGCCAAGTGAACATTTTCATGTGAAAATTAAGGAGCAAAGTCTTTTCACAAAAAAGCAGATTTGAATCTGCTTAAATGCTTCACCACATTATCTGATTAAAGGAGCTGGTGAGTTTTGTACTTTGTCATGGAAAGAATTGCTGATTGGCTTTCTCTTCCATAAAAAACCTTAATATGATATTTATACAGTTTTAAGTTAGAGTGAGATAGCAGTTTAGACTGCTATGTTAAATTATAAAATATATATAGATAACTAAAAGAGTTAATCTGATAAATAGAGGCATTTGATTATATTGATCTGGATGCCGAAAGGTATATATCAGAAAAACAATCTGTTCAATAATAATTGGTCAAAGGGTTTAGTATTTTTATATGATGATGGATCATATTGGTTTATCTTGTTCATCTAAGACCTGTATCAGTGTTAACATTTTATGTATTATATGGATATAAAGCTATCGGTCTTGATCTATAGCTAGTTTCTGTTTATGGGTATTAGACTGAAAGATTAAGACAGATCTTAATTTAGGATAAAGTTGGAATTTGAAATTGTAGGCTTCGGTAGTATACTGAGAGATTAGTTTGGAATGCTAGAAGATTACCCTTTTATTAAATAGAATGCATCATACTCTGACATCTTTGCATCCTACTGGTTGAAAAGAAGCCATTTATAAGGAGAATCAGGGGAAGAAAGTACAAAGGCCCTTAGGTTACAGTAGGCTTGGTGGGTTCTAGGACTAGTAAATAGGACTATAGGAGAGTAGTTCTGAAAAGTAAGCTTAGGCTGCATCACACAATGCTTTTCTATGACCGTATTTCTCTATTAACATTTGAAGTGCCAGTAAGATATTCACTTAGATCCAATATACTATTGAAAATTTGGAAAAAAGATGTCTTTCCTTAAATTTGTAAAATATTTCTAAATAAATTCACCTTTTAAAAATATTTTTTTTTCTCTTTATTCAATAGATATTATGCTTGGCGGAGCAGATTAAATTCACTGAAGATGTAGAAAATGCTATCCAAGATCATAGTCTTCATCAGATCGAAACACAACTGGTGAATAAGTTAGAGCACTATACTAATATTGATACAAGTTCTGAGGATCCAGGGAATACTGGTATGGAAAAATGTTCCAACTTTTCAGTTACTTGAACATTTTTTGGTATTCTATCTTAATTCATTTATTTATTTATTTTTTGGACTATCTGTTTTGGAGATTACTTTAGGAATTACAATATACATACTTAACTTTTGTATTGTACTTGGAATCAATAATTAACTACTTTAAATTAAATGTAGAAACCTTACTATCATATAGGTTTGTTTATCCTTCCCTTTTTATGTTATAGTTGCCTTATACATACATATCCATACATTGAAAACTGTGGAATTATAATTTTTGCCTTTAACCATCAAACATATTTTAAAGGACTTAAGAGAAAAATAGTCTGTTTATCTAGATGCTTACCATTTCTATTTCCCTTCCTTTATCCTGATGCTCCAAATTTTCTTCTGGTATCGTTTTTCCTTCTGTTTGAAGAACTTCCTTTAGTGTTTCTTTTAGAGCAGGTTTGTTCATTGACTATGTATTCTCATAGGTTTCCTTCATCTGAGAATATCTTTATTTCACCTTTATCATCTTATGTGAACGGGCAATTTTTTTTGTTTTTTGTTTTTTGTTTTTTTTGCATGTTGAATGATTTTGGATTGTATCCTGGACATTTTAATATTGCTTTGAGAGTCTAAGTCTTGTTTAAATCCTCCAGATAATGTTGATATTTTTCTTTTAGCAAATGGTCATGTTGGTTTTAGGTTACAAGTTCCAGCCAGCGTTCTGTGGGTTATGGATCCAATGTCAGTTCTGTTTTCAAAGTCTGCAATACTGTTTAGATCTGTCCCACATGTTTGCCACCTAGTGGCCAGTTCTCCAAAGTCTTTGGTTTGATGTTTAGGATGAGATCTGCATGGCTAGGGGGTGAGCTGGAGTTCATAAACAAGTTTATAGGGTCATTTTTTCAATCTCTATTCTCTCCATGGTTATCCCAGTATTTTCTGGTTTCCTTGGACTCACAGTTTGATCCTCTGGTCAGAAAGCTGAGGTTTCATGTACTCTACTCTCCTGCACACTTTCTGTGACTATACCTATGTCCTGGGCCAATTAGATTAGAGAACAGAGAAAAAGAGCATTTGGGGTTTAGCCTACTCTTGGGATCATAGCTCCTCTGATTTCAGAGGAATAATCCCTTTCCTCAGAGTATTATGCACTTCTGGGTGTCAGCTGCCAGCACTGTAGCTACTAGGAGGCTCCTTTTCTGCTTCTTAGGACTGAGCTAGAAGCCTTCTCTCAAATCTCTCCCTGTGTACAGCAATCTGTTTCTGGCTGCATTGGGTCCAAGTCTAGGGATAACACGAGAGGAAAAAAAAAAAAGAAAAAAGAT
>NW_011888920.1:310537-314498 GCF_000151845.1 Pteropus vampyrus
GGGGGTGAGCTGGAGTTCATAAACAAGTTTATAGGGTCATTTTTTCAATCTCTATTCTCTCCATGGTTATCCCAGTATTTTCTGGTTTCCTTGGACTCACAGTTTGATCCTCTGGTCAGAAAGCTGGGGTTTCATGTACTCTACTCTCCTGCACACTTTCTGTGACTATACCTATGTCCTGGGCCAATTAGATTAGAGAACAGAGAAAAAGAGCATTTGGGGTTTAGCCTACTCTTGGGATCATAGCTCCTCTGATTTCAGAGGAATAATCCCTTTCCTCAGAGTATTATGCACTTCTGGGTGTCAGCTGCCAGCACTGTAGCTACTAGGAGGCTCCTTTTCTGCTTCTTAGGACTGAGCTAGAAGCCTTCTCTCAAATCTCTCCCTGTGTACAGCAATCTGTTTCTGGCTGCATTGGGTCCAAGTCTAGGGATAACACGAGAGGAAAAAAAAAAAAAGAAAAAAGGTAAATTCACTACTGGTTTGGTGGTACTTCTAATTCTGATCTTCCCCAATTTGCCTAATACTTTTTACTTTACAGCGTCTTAAACAGCAGTTCAGTACATGTTGTTCATGTTTTTTATCCCTTCATTCAGAGGGAGAGATAGGCTGGAGTGTACTTATTTCCTTGCATGAGGAAACGAAATGCCTCTCCTGTTGAAATTTGATGCCTTAGTTTTTATACACAAAACTTGGATTTGATATTTTTTTGGTTTGCATGATTTATATTACTGTACCATTCAAATGTATCATGAAATTATCATTTAAACTTATTACTAAATCACCCGTATGCATATAATCATAAAGTACATAAGTCATAGACTAACATTTTCTCTAATTATATTTATTTGTTTATAGAATCTGGCATTCTGGAGCTTAAACTTAAAGCACTAATTCTTGACATTATTCATAATATTGATGTGGTGAAACAGTTAAACCAAGCTCAAGTTCATACAACCGAAGACTGGGCTTGGAAAAAACAAGTTAGATTCTATATGAAAAGTGATCATACATGTTATGTTCAAATGGTGGATTCTGAACTTCAGTATACTTACGAGTATCAGGTATGACTTGTGGCAGAAATGTTTTATTTTCCAGTTAGACTTATTTACTTTAAATGAAATTTGCTATTGGATGAAAGAATTATTTATATTTTAGTTGTAGCTTTCAAGAATTCTTTTTGTATTACTTTGTCTTTCTGTTTTAACATAATTAAAGAGATGTTATATTGGAAAAATAAAAAATCATTTTACTTACAGAGGAGTTAATATAATGGCAATGTTGTACTGAATTCTCTAAATGTACCTTTTCATAGAGTCATATTTATATTGAATTTGAAATATATTTTTAATTTAAGAAGATCTGAATATAGGCAATCTCAATGGAAGCAATTAGGTTTGTGCCTTCTTATTCAAGACCAAAATTAGTGCAATTTTAAATATGCTAAAATATCTTTGCTAAATGTTTTCATGTTTTGTAAGGTAAAATAATTTTTAAATAAAATGTCACCTATTTTTAAAAAATCCAGCTGTATCCTCTGTTTTTTTCCATCATAATGAATCAATCATCAGAATATTTTGGCAATTATGTTAATAAGCATATGTCTGAAGAATTGCCAGCTGACTCTTTCAAAAAGGAAATGTGTTTTGAGACACAAATATGTCTACCTAAATTAAGGAAGAACTCTGTAAACTAGATGAAATTGGAATCTATTTTCTCTAAAATTTAGTGGAAATTTAGAGAATAATAAGTTAAATTTATTAATTTCATAGGGTATTTTTCAAATTAGTTATACTTTGAGGTTTCTAAAGTAATTCTGATTTGTGAAGATAATAAGATTTAAGAAAATAACATGAATTTTAAATACAAAATAAAATGTATTTTTTGTATTTGATTATTGTATATTTTTGGATTTGTTTTCTTTAGAAGTATATCTTTGTGCCATTATCAAGAACTCAAGAGACTATTTAGAAAAACCTAACAATACATTAATTGATAGAATAAAATACGTGCTTGAAAAATAACAATTTAATTCCAGTTTGTGCTTTGGAAAGATTCACTAACAATATTTTGGATATTTTTCTGTTAAAAACTTTAATTTAGTTGTTGTCTTTTTTAGCTTTTAACTAGAATCTCATGCTACACAAATATTTGTGAATGTTAAATAGAACATGAATATTTAAGCTTTATATTTCTCTTGTATAGGGTAATGCTCCCAAGCTGGTTTATACTCCATTGACAGACAAGTGCTACCTAACTCTCACTCAAGCCATGAAGATGGGACTTGGAGGAAATCCTTATGGACCAGCTGGAACTGGAAAAACTGAATCAGTCAAGGCTTTAGGTGGACTTCTTGGAAGACAAGTTTTAGTGTTTAATTGTGATGAGGTAGAATAAATAATTGTCAAATTATGTAATAATGTGCTAGTTACATGTTTGGATTACTTTTCATGTACTTACATATGAATTATTCATTTTAAAATTCGCCGTACTTTTAAATCACTTGAAAACAGAATTTGTTGTGTTTGAAATGCAAAATGGAGAGAGATTGCATGTAGTATAATCCCAATACTTTTCTAAAGAGAATTATTGCAAAGAAATAATTTTAACGTATTATTTATGTTAAGGGTTTAGAAAAATATTTTTAGTAAAGGAAATAGTAAATAAAAAAGGAAAAATCTTAAGTTCATTTTAAATTCCATTTAAAAAATATTTTGAGTAGGATTTGTATTTTTATTTAAAGAATAACTAAAACAAAATCTTGTGAGTAGGATTTGTATTTTGATTTAAAGAATAATTAAAACAAAATCTTGTATTGGTTTAGTTCTGTGTACTTTTCAGAATACTTTCACATGAATTACTTTTTTTATTCCTTGAAACCACCCTGGGTTTTGAAAAATTAGCTATTTAATCTCTACTTAAAAAAGAACAAAAGAGGCATAGATGGGTGGAATGATTACCTTATCAGTAAATGATGTAAAGTATTAAATTATTATTAGAGGTTTCATTTATGTTTTAATGAATATACTTTTTATTGTTCTCTTTAAGGGCATTGATGTGAAGTCAATGGGACGAATATTTGTTGGTTTGGTGAAGTGTGGGGCCTGGGGTTGTTTTGATGAATTCAATAGACTGGAAGAATCTGTACTATCAGCAGTTTCTATGCAGATCCAGACAATTCAAGATGCTTTGAAGAACCATAGAACTATATGTGAACTGCTTGGCAAGGAGGTATAGAACATGGTGGGGATTTAAATAATTGAAATATAACACTGCATTACTCATACTCAGGCAATGTTCTATCTTTATTTCTTCTGTGACCAGTGTGTTAAACCTTTTTACCTGTGAATTATCTTTGAGGTTTCTCACCCTCTTTTGATCTCATTCTACCATTTATCTGCAAACTGTATTGAATAATTCAGTTATAATAATATTTGCTAACATTTATTGAGCATTTACTCTATGCTGGTACTGTGCATAGTGCTTTAATGCATTGTCTTATTTAATACCACAATCTTTTGAAGTAGATTCAGGTACAGTAACGATGTACACATTGCAAGTTAAAAAATCTGTAAAATTATCTTCTTATACATAATAACATTTTCACAGTACAAGTTTTTCTGAGGCCAAGAAAGTAAGACCAGTTCTGAATTGTTAACACATTGTTTACATGATGCTTAAATTCTTGAGAAACTATTAAGTTTTTACCTCTCTGTCATCAAAATTTGTTTTCTCTTACATTCATTTTGTTTCCTTTCCTCTTCTTACAAGGAAAGAGTGGTTCTTTCTCACAACCAATGCTGATCTTTCCACCTTTGCTTTAGAATCTGCTTCCCAGGGACTTTCTCTTAGTTATCCCCTCTGCTATAGTTTCAGCATTCCTTTCTCTACCAGTTCCTCGTCGGCTTTTAAACATAATTACATCTTTTCCTTCTTAATAATATATAACGTATATAATAAT
>NW_011888920.1:317148-343375 GCF_000151845.1 Pteropus vampyrus
CAATACTTATTGATCTAATTTACCAGCTGACCATTTGAAACCTACCGTTCTTTGAGGGAATCTTTCATAATTTTTCTTATGTCTTACTTTTGGTAGTAGAAGTTGACTTTTTGCTTTTCTGGGCAACCTAGAATTCTGGTCCCTATTAAAAGATAGAACTGGAATATCAGAGATTGAGAGCAAGATAGATTGATAAAGACTTTAGGACGAAGGGTAACAGGTAATTGTCATTTAGTATCTTCATTAAGATATCTAACCAGTTCTTAAAAGGTCTTTTCTGATCCTTGAGAACTATCCATCTTCAGCATTTTACTTGAATGATCATTTTGTGTGATTGGTTCTTTTATAGAAATTAATGGAATGTCAGTACTCCTTCTATTTGTCAATAGTTATATTCTATATTTCTTTGGATATGATGATAAAAAGAATTTCTAATAGATATTTGATGCTTTATGACTTTCATGTTTTTACTTAAGGGAACTTTTGACACCTCAGCAACATTATGACTGGGGTTTGAGAGCTTTGAAGACAGTTCTGAGAGGAAGTGGAAATCTTCTTAGACAGCTGAAGAAAACTGGCATTAAACAGAAAGGTATAATTCATTAGTCTCAATATAATCTTATTTTTGAAAATAAGCTTTTATTTAGAATAATTTTAGATTTATAAAAAGTTCTAAATAAAGCAGAGAGGGTTTCTGAATACCCTGCCCCCAATTTCTCCTATTGTTAACATTTTACATGAGTATGGCACATTTATCATAGCTAACAAAGCAATATTGATACATTATTTTTAACTAAAGTTCTTTATTTGATTTTCCCTAGATTTTATCTACTGTCCTATTGTAATTTTTAAAAGTGCATTAAATATTAAATAGCTATGATTTATAGAGGCATAGTCTAGTCCACTTGTTCTCAATCTTTAATGTATATTATAATCACCTAGTGGCTTGTTAAAATGTAGACTGTTCGACTCCACCCTCAGCGTTCCTGATTTAGTAGGTCTAAAGTACAGCTTGAGAATTTGTCTAGTCTTAAAATAAGAACAGAAACCTTAGAAACACATGGGGATTTTTCTCTTTCAAACAGATAGTGTACCAAACAAATAACCCTTAAAAAAACTTCAAACTATTAAAAAATACCTTTTAACTTATAATAATTTAAATGTACAGTAAAATCGCAAAGGTGATATTTCTATTGTTTCACCCTTTTTACCATGGCATATTTGTCAAAACAAAGAAACTGACACTAGGACATTGCTATTATTATTATTAATAATATCCTCTTTTATTATTATTAATATCCTCTTTCTGTTCCAAGATTGAATCTATATTCAATCTATATTCAATCTATATCAATTTGATGCCACATTGTATTTATTAGTCCTGTCTCCTTAGTCTCCTCTGCTCTGTGACAGTTTCTCAGTCTGTTTTTGTTTTCATGACATGTGTAGTCTGCCGGTGTACTAGTCAGATATCATGTAGACTCTTAAGCTGTTTTTTTTCTTCCTGATGTTTTTCTTATGATTAGACTGAGTTAAAATATTTGGAAAGAATACCACAGAGGTGGAGTGGCCTTCACATTACATTGTATTAGTGGGTACATAATAACCACACGATATCACTTGTGATGTTCACCTTCATCACTTATCTTAGTGTTTGTCAGATTTCTCCACTATAAAGTTATTTTCCTCTTTTCCTACACTATTCTTTGGAAGCTAATTACTAAATCTTGCTTCTCTTCAAAGTGGGGAGGCAAGGGTCTTATTTGAAATTCTTTTGTAATGATTTTTCTCTTGTCCCCCACTTATATAATTTTAAATCATTTAGTTAGCACTATAGATGCATGTATATTTTATTATACTTTACCACCCTTTTTTCCCATTTACTTAAAATAAATGATTCCCTTCACCCATGGATCTATGCCTTCATGAAAGGCTGAATATTCAGCCTCTTCAGGTTGCTATTAAAAACTAAGTTAAAACACTATGAAAATAAGGCAGCATAGAAAAAAAAACTATATGAAATTACCTATTTAGACTCTAAATGATCAAAGTGTACATCTTAACAAAGGGTAGCTACTTTAGCTATATTATTAATTAGGTAGGCATATGCCAGGGAGATACAGTTATTTGGTGAAGTAATAAAATTACTGTTTTTCAGTTGTCTACCTTTGACGATTTTCAAGAAATATTTAAACCATACCTGTAGTGAATAAAGATGTCTTATTTATGAATTCAGTGCTTGAAATAAACTCTGGCACAGGCAAGCCTCCTTATATGTATTTAAACATAGAAATATTAGGCAATTGTAGAAAAATACCAGACTAAAAATAGTTTCCTGCCTTTATGTATACGTCTTATCAACCAGCAGCTAATACCCATGAAAAATAAGAATCTGGTAATCATATTAGTATTTATATTTGGTTTAAGAATGGATTTACGAATCAGTTTTGAGCAAGGCAGATCAAAGATTTTTGCTTTGTTTGTTAGTTTTAGGATAGAAAATATCTGGGATGCAATATTGGTATATTTGGAAAGAGACCTGAATCTGGAATTAGTTGCTCTGGGTTTAAATCCCAGCTATATAATACTTACTGCTGTGTAATTTTAGGTAAGTCATTAAACCTTTAGAGATTTAATGTTCTCAGATGTAAAATTAGAATAATAGTTATACTTTCTTACTTTATACAGTTATTATAAAGATGCCATCAAAATGGTAAAGTACTATGCAAATATAAATGATAATCATTTTTATTATTAATTAAAATTTGAGGGTACCTGGGATTCAAATTCTGTGAAAAAGAACTCAAACTCTACTTAGTGATACTTATTTTTCAGCAGTCAAAAAGATGGTAAGGTCAGCTTGCCAATTCACGTGATAACATGTCTTAAATGTTATTAAATTCTAGTGCTTCATTTAATTACTAATAATATATATCAAGTCAGTTAAACACTATTCTTATAGTCACTAAATTTATAACTGATAATTTTAAAATGAAATTTTTTCTCTAGTTAATGAAAGTCATATTGTGGTACAAGCATTGAGGCTTAATACAATGTCAAAGTTTACATTTGTGGATTGTACTCGGTTTGATGCACTGATTAAAGATGTGTTTCCTGGAATTGACTTTAAAGAAGTAGAATATGATGAACTGAGTGCTGCATTAAAACAAGTCTTTGAGGAGGCCAATTATGAAATCATACCCAATCACGTAACTGTCTAGAATACTTTATAATATAGTGATCTTTCTTCTAGTTAATCCGTTATTAACTATCCTTTATCTTTACTTCATCTATCTTCATCTTCACGAATCTCAGGGAAGCATCATGATCTCAAGTCCAGATTAGTGCCCTGGCTATGTGCTTTATTCTTCTTGTTACATATAGTTGTTCAGTGTTTAATGTATATTTGATTGATATTGAGTCTCCTTCACCAGATAGTAGTCTCCATGAAAGGTGGGATCCATGTTTATTTTTGCTCGCCATTTTATTCCTAGTGCTTAGGGATCCTGAAATGTATATATATTTAATAATTGATTATACATAATTTTTCACTTGGACAATTTCTTAGGAGTTCTTTTTAGTAGGTCTTTTTATGTAGCACAAATACATGTTCGATATGAACACTTTTCTCAGGTTTTTTTGTTTTTGAGGGAGATGATATAAATGAATGAATGAACATGTAAAAAATGAATATATTTGAATGAGTAAGGAAAATAATGAACATGTATCAATTAACTTGGAAAAAATACTTGATTCTTTTAAAGAAATCTTAGATTTAAAGATCACATTGTAAATATGTTCAGATTTATTTTGGTATATTCATTTATTTAAGGTTTTATCTTCCACTTAAGAAATCAAAGGCTTAATTTATATGTTTGGCATAGAATAACTGTTATAGAATGAGAGCAGAACTGCTTATGATTATACACTAAATAATATACAAACATGTTTCTTTTCTACTAGATCAAGAAAGCTTTGGAACTGTATGAACAATTACGCCAGAGAATGGGAGTTGTTATTGTTGGTCCAAGTGGTGCTGGAAAATCAACTCTTTGGAGAATGTTAAGGGCAGCGCTTTGTAAAATTGGCCAAATAGTAAAACAATATACCATGAATCCCAAAGCTATGCCTAGACATCAATTATTAGGCCATATTGACATGGATACAAGAGAATGGTCTGATGGTGTTTTGACAAATAGTGCTCGCCAAGTAGTTCGAGAACCCCAAGGTTGGTTTTTGTTGTGTAATTCATTGCTTTACTGAATTTGAAAGGATGGTAGATTTTGTCTATAATGTTATTCTTATTAAGTCTTATACATGACCATAAACTACTTTATAATGTTCAATGTTTAATTGTATATTTGATTGATATTAAATCTCCCTCATCAGATAGTACTGTAGTCTCCATGAAAGGTGAGATCCATGTTTATGTTGATATTTTACTTTGGAAGGGGCCCAGGACATGCTATCATATTGATCTATACTCCGTAGCAACTTGTATTATAATAGAAACTCAGAGTAATCTGAGTGAGTTGAAATTTACAACTGGATTAATTTACTGAATAAATATAAAATCTTTGATTGCTGAGTTGATATCATAATGCCTCATAAATAAGCAAGGTGGCAAATTTTTATTTAGGATTAAAATTGATGTGTGTGTGAACACTTTTAACTCATCAATTTGAATACAGTGTTTTGAATAATTTTGAAAATTTAAGTTGTAAATAGTAGATTTACTGGTCAAAATTTTTTGGTTTGGTGTTTGAGTTTTTGGCCAGAATCTGAGAAGACTCCCTACTTTTCGTTAGGTTGTAATTTAATTATAGCTGTTTTTCTATGCCAATGAGTAAAGGTTTAGAACTTTTTAAGACATTGAAAGGGATTTTCAATGTAGTCTTTTCATTTTCAATATAGTCAGTAGCATTAGACTAAGTATAACTTGAAACCACTCTCATTTTAGGAAGGATGGATAAAAAAGTTTTGTCTTGTGTAAAGATTTGTATATACAACTTGTTCACTACTTCTCTTTGAAGTCACCTTTTTAAATGTCAAAGAAATTTGACAATGGTGAATTTTTTTTCTCATGCAAGGCAATGAAAATTGTGTCTTCTATATTTTCTAAAAGAGATAATATATACCAAGTATTCATACATTCTTATGATAGAAGACAAAGATCTGAAGAATATTTTACAAGGTTATGGGAAGAGAAATATCTAAGTCTTGCACATCTTGTTTTCTTTTAATGAAATTTCAATTCTGTATGTTCATAGATAAATAAAGCATTATCACATGGTATATAACTGAGTCTTTGGTCAGCCGAGCTAGGATTGCCCATGGGTTCTTCACAACATTTGTAGTACAAATTCACATGAAAAATCTCAAGTTGTTCAATTTTTTGTTCTTTAGTTTTTGTAATATAAAATAATACTTATGGAAATCATTTAAAACTAAGAGATAATTATTTTATACCTTATTTTTATTTTACCTCTACTTTTATGGTTTGAAAATAGATGTCAGCTCATGGATAATCTGTGATGGTGATATTGACCCAGAATGGATAGAATCTCTGAATTCTGTTCTTGATGATAATCGACTACTCACTATGCCCAGTGGAGAAAGGATCCAGTTTGGTCCAAATGTTAACTTTGTATTTGAAACTCATGATTTAAGTTGTGCCTCCCCAGCCACAATATCTAGAATGGGAATGATCTTTCTTAGGTAAACCGTAAGAACATTTGCATATATTGTATTAGAATATTCTTCAATTATTATTTTGGCTTTAGAGCTAAATGAAATGTGTCGTATAAATAAATAATTTGTTATCTTCAGTTTTGATTAACTTTCTTTTGTTTGTTAGGTTTTAATTCATTCAGAGAATTCCTGTTTCACCGCAGTTGAATTATTTTAGCAGTTTAGTGATCACAATTATTAAATAATTATTTTTGTTTTCTCCTTTTTTTATTACTTTTATTTAAACATTATGATTGAGTTCAGAAAAGTGAACATATTACTTATGTGCTAGAGGCTAATAATTTAAAGCTAAGTAGCAATATTTTAATTGTAGAATCCTAGATTCATAGAATTTTAGGACCAATCTAAGTTTAAATAATGGTCCTATGGTCCAGCCTTTTATTTTGCAAGTTTGAAACGCCTTTATTTAATATTTTATTTCTTCAGGGTATTTGGAAGAGATTTAAAGAGCAAAAATTAATAATAAACTAATTTTAGGTATCTTGTACAATAGTCACATATCAGAACTTGGGCATTTGAGCCAATTTTATTTCCCAAAATGAGTAATTAGAAAGTTTTCTTTTACTTTTTGAATTTATATATTTGAGTTTTTTGAATTTGATATTAGTCTATATATAGCGCTCTACTTATTTAGGGCCATTTAAAGCCATTTTAGGTGGTGTATGACACACGATAGTGTTATTAAATTAGTTGAAATTTAGTTTCCAAAATTATTTAATTTCTTATTTCTTTGATAGTATTAGAGAAATCATTTATATTAAACTTGTCATGAATTCCAATCACTATTTTGAGGTATTAATTATTAAAAACATAACGGGTTTATAGCTTTTGTAGCAGCATCTCACACAACTTATCTTATTTATTTCATGCATTCTTTTAATCTTGTGAGAAAAATAGGATAAAAGGAAAGATTATAATTAAATTTTTAAATATTTATTGAATGCCTATTATGTGTATGGCATTAAGTTAGGCATTTTAGGAGAGACAGCAAGAAAAGAGTAAAACTAGCACTTAATAGAGGACTTGTCTTAATGGAGCATACCTTCAAGTAGAGAGTTAAAATAAATATAATAACAATTATAATATAAGATAGAATATAAATAAAATAAGAGATAAGTAGAATGCCATGGATATTTAACAGAAAAAAGACCATATGTTCTTGTAGAGGTATGAAAATTGTTGGTGAACCAGAAATTGTTCGTGAGAGGCATGATGATTATATATGATGTCATATAAAATACAAATACATATTAACATTTTTAGTTGCTGTTTGATTAGCTTATACCTTGGTTTTAGGTTTTATTCATTTTTTCAGCAGATATTCCTTTAGCATTTGCTCTGCTGTAGGCAAAATGAGGACTTTTTAATAGTGAAAGAGAATGCTATTAATTATTCTAGGTCAACTGGTATAAACCATGATTGTCTTGGGCAAACCAATACACACAGATTCCATGAGCATTGAAGAAATACCGTTGATAACAAAGTCTTTATTGGGAAGAGCTTGGAGTCTTTTGTTTGTTTGTTTTAAGCCAATCTAATGTAATTTAAATATTCACCTTTGATCTTTCCATTTTTCTTTTTCTTATTAGACTGGATAGAAATGTGAGAGGACAAATTCAAAGACTCTGTATTTAATAGAGTTGCTATAAAACAATGTTAGAAGAGAAAAAAATGACAAAATTGTGAGCCCTTGTCAATTCTAAAATTATTAATCTATGAATTGTTTTTACTATACTTTTTTGTAATTATGTAAGATGATTTTAAATAAGATGTCAATATTACATTTAATATCAGTCATTGGAGGTTAATTACATAATTAAGTGCTTTGCTAAAAGAATTATATTTTACTGTAGCAAAAGTTTTTACAGTGCCATGGGAATTTAGATAGTTGGCTTTTTTGGGATAGAGAAAAAGGAAAAATATTTTTGAATATCTGTATTAAAATGTAATGCATCTTGAACTCTAATGTGCATTTGAATCACCCAGGGATTTTGTTTAAGTGAAGGTTTTGCTTTAGTAGTTCTGGGATGAGATTTAGGATTCTTCATTTCTAATAAGCACATCACACTTTGAGTAGGAAGCTTTTTGGCTAACCTGTAGATATGTAATTCATCTTTATATTTATAATAATATAGATGAAATTTATTTGCTTTATTTTACAGACAATGATACTTTTAGGTATGTATGTACATATTTATATACCTATATACACATATGTGTAACACATACATACACACACAGGAGTAATTAAAGTCAGCTCTTGTATACTAGCAAGATATATGTGTAGAATAATGTTTATTGGAGCAGAAATTTATTTTGAAAGTAAATTGATAATTTCTTCTTAATTTCTTACATGTTATCTGTTTCAGTGATGAGGAGACGGATCTTAATTCTTTGATAAAATCTTGGTTAAGGAATCAGCCTCCTAAATATAGGAATAACCTTGAAAATTGGATTGGAAATTATTTTGAAAAAGCTTTACACTGGGTTCTAAAGCAGGTAAATTAACCATAATATTTCATAATTAATCATTTAGGTGAGAAGTATAATGATTAAGAGTGTTACTTACATATGGCTGCCTTTACTCGATCTCTGCCAGAATATGGGGGTGGAGTAAGAGATAGATGTCTTCATTGCTGTTTCTCTATATCTCTTGTTAGTCTTAAAATTTTAAAACACTTGAATTCTCCCATTCACGATATCTTGCACTGCTTACCTAAAAATCTTAAATATTGGAATGTCTTTCTAATTTTAATAGCAAAACCATCTCGTCACATTTTACTGTGTCAATACATACATATATATATATATATATGTGTGTATATATCATGTTAAAAAAGAATGTCAAATTACTATTAAAGTAGAAAAAGGATGGTGAGTTATTTTTAATTTTATTAAAACATTTATTTATTTTACAGAAATTTATTGAATAATATGTCAAGCATAACATTAGATGAGACTGAGAGGTGAACATTAACAGGGCAGTCTCTTTTCTTGAGAAGGGTTTTCTTTTAGAGGAAAATGACATAAAACGGTAATCACCATATAACAGGATGAAGAGAACAATTCTTCTAGGAAAGTTTTAAAAAGGAAATCACACTTAATTTTGAATTTGAAGCATGAATAGAAGTTTAACATACAAAGAAGACATTAGGGGACTTTCAGATATTCTACATGATTTTTTCACCTTTCTGGTTTTTCTTTTATGTCATTGCTTTTATGAAAAATGTAAATATATAAAGGTAGAGGAAATAAAGAACAGTGAGTTTTTTCTTTTTTTTTTTAAGTATCTAATCGTTAATCTGAACTTAATTTGGAGGTCAATACTTTGGAATTGAACAAGACATACAGAGAAAAGGAGATCTCACTTTAGTTTTATCAACCTTTTTCTTTTCTTTGTAAAGATGAAAGATGAAGGAATAGGGATTTGTGGGAAATCATGCAAATGAGACAGGTTTCTCTGGTGGCCTCAGGGAAAGAACCACTTCGACTAGCCCTTAGTCTGACTGAGCTGTCTCTTCCTTTGTGCTTCTTTGACACCATACATTGTCTTAAAATTATACTATAATTGCTTACATTCAACTATGAGCACCTCAAGGGCAAGCACCAAGTCTGTCTTACACCTTCTTGTATCCCCACAACCAAGTATGGTAATAATAACAGAGTAGTGAATGAATGAGAGTACATGTGCTCAGTTAAATACCTGATGCCTATGTTGTAGCACCTTTTTAGTAGATATGTTGCTATTTCATTAATATAAAGCATACAGAGCCTAACAAGGCTCACCAATGCAAATACCTCGAGACCACCTGCTTGCATGCTGTTAATGTTAGAATGAGAATATATTGATATATAGGGGTTTGTGACTGTAGAAATGATGACATGGTAAGATTATTAAGCCGTAGAGTGGATACCAAAGATTCAGTTAGAAAATAAACTGATTTTTTTTTTTTTGAGGTCTGGTCCCTGTTATTGTTTGAAAGTTGTTTTGTGTGTTGAGAGTTCCTTCTTTCTTATTCTGTACTTTGTTTAAATTCTGAGATATACCGTAATGGATGTTCTGATCAAATACTGATTTTATTTATAACTAGAGCTTTGCATTATTGTGTTAATTTAGCAAATTAGACAAATCTAGAAGAAAATATGTGGGCTTTTGTTATTTTGCCTTTAAAGCCTAGAATTCTTAGCATGGCCTGCGCAGTTGGATTTCTACCAATCTTTCTTTTTCCTGCTCTGCCTCCCATTTCTCCATTCTTATAAAAATATGTATTATACAGGCAGAGTGGTTTTTTAAAAAATGCAAATTGGATAATTTTACACTCTTACTTAAACACTTTAAAGTCAGTGAAAATAAAATTTGCAGCCCTTACCATGGCCTGTATAATTCTGCATACGCTGGCCCTTGCCTACCTCTCTGACTTAAATCACTCTTTCTTTGCTTACTCAGGCATAAGCTTTTAATTCCATAACTACAACACTGGTTTACCTATGCATATGTTGTATTCTTTGTGTGGCCAGTTAGATTTTATTTTTCAGGTGTTAGTAGTTTCAATGTCACCTTTTTCAAAGAGGCTTTGAGCCCTCAATCTGAGTTCCTCTCTCAAAACATTGTGTTCTGCTGCTCTATAGCTCTTCTTACAACTTGTTAATCATCTCCTCTAGTAGATTTGAGTTCCATGAAAACAAGTACTCTATTTATATCACCTTTTTTTTTTTTTGGAATACCTAGCACCACATGTGGATTCTAATGCATAATTGGTTCTCAGTAAATCGTTTTAGATTAATGAGAACCCTGCCCCCACCTAACTCCCCGGCAGTTTCACAGGGGCCCCAGAGGACCACAGATCAAAATAATCTATACTACTTCAGTCCAAAAATTTTATTTTAAAATTCTGCAAATTTCTGCACAGAGAGAAAGGTCCAAATGGTTTTTCATTTAAGCCTGTTTTTACTAGACTTTCTTGTCCAGTGCCATCACTCTAGCCCTTGCCTCTAGCTTCTTTTTTAACAGCAAGAAGAAATGAGGAGCTACCCTTTTTAGACAGTTGCTCCTTGATTTACCTTTTTTTTTATATTCTTCAGGTTTATGAAGTAAACAAACCATGTGTCTATTTGAGGACTCAACTCCTTACAGCTAGAAATATACAATTGTGTTTTTATGATTACTTTGATTTTCAAAGTTTGTATATGTAAATTAAATGAAATCTAAACTTTCTACAACTTGAATAGAGTGATAAATTTAAACACGAGCTTCAGAAAAGATATGCAAATGTCAATCTGTATGGTTCTAAGTTAACTAATTAATATTTACCTTTTTTCTGTACCATGAATTTTAATCAACAGAATGACTATGTGGTAGAAACAAGTTTGGTTGGAACTGTGATGAATGGTTTGTCACATCTACATGGATGCAAAGATCATGACCAATTTATTATTAATCTCATAAGGGGACTTGGTGGAAATTTGAACATGAAATCACGTCTGGAATTCACCAAAGAGGTAAATTCATATTTAAAGCCTATATTCTGTCAACATTTTTCTGTGATTTTCGTTGACTCTTCACTGCCAAAATACAATGACCTGTATTTGTAAGGTATAGAGCTTTTTAATTTGGAGATTATGCATTCAGTAGAACAATAATGCATTTATATGTATATTATATGCATATATATAGATATACTTATTTTTATCCTTTGAACTAGTTTGTGATATTTAATAATCTTATTAAAATTTTATAAAATTATACTTTAATAAGTTAAACTTGGAACATATCTTTTTTATTAGACCTACTTTTAACCTACTTAGCTATGTGAATATAATTATTTCATTCATTTTTAACCTTAGAATAATATATTTTTAAATTGTTGTTTTAACCAGAACAGTTTTAGCAATTAGGGTTTCTAGGATGGATTAATTAGTATAAATCTTCTCTTAAATAAATGTTGGATATAGTTCACCCAAGTTGCTTATAAAATTACATTCTACATATTAAGGAATTTCTTCCTATTGGTCTCTGTTGAAACAATTGAACATGTTTTCCTTTAAGTTGGCTCCAAGATTGTGTTTCTGCATTTTTATCATTTTGTTTTTTCTTTGATACCATCATTTATTGCTTTCTCTAGTCTTTTACCCATCCATGGTTATTCCATTGCTTCTGTTGCCAGATAATTCTCATTGTTACCACTCAATGCCATATATATATGCTGCTTATAAGCAAACATTCTCTTGCCAAAGTTCAAAATAAAAATGTTGAAGAGTAACACTAGAGGCTAACTCTCTGCTTTATAGCTGTGCAAAAAACAGTTTTCAGAGTTAGAAAAAAGAATAACAGGTTGAGAACAGTGGTGGCAACACTAGAATGAGCAGTATCAGCATATGGTGGAAACAAAGGGTCTAGGATTTTTTCATAATGTAATTTGTAATTTATTGTTCAGAAGAACTCAATTAAAAGTTGAATATATTTGTACCTTGGTGTATATGTAAACTGGAAACATATATTTGCTTGACTGATTATTTGGAGAATAATATTTAGATTAAAATGTTACTTTAATCACAAGGGATAGCTAGTAGTTTTAGTGTATGTTGACTTTGGGACATTTACTATATAGAATTAAAATTTCACATACTCTACTTGAAGTATGTGAAAACTTATCACAACGTTTTCTTCTTAAGGTTTTTAATTGGGCACGAGAATCTCCTCCAGACTCTCACAAACCAATGGACACCTACTATGAGTCAAGTAAAGGAAGATTAGCATCTTATGTACTGAAGAAGCCAGAAAACTTGACTGCCAATGATTTTAGTAATGGCCAAACTCTTCCAGTCATTCAGACTCCGGACATGCAACGAGGTCTAGATTATTTCAAACCTTGGTTAAGTTCTGACACTCAACAGCCATTTATTCTTGTAGGACCAGAAGGATGTGGCAAAGGGTAAGAGCAGAATAATTTATGTTCTTTGATCAAGGAACATAAATTGTGAGTTTATGTTCCTCTCCTCTTTTAAATGATTTAACAGTTTTTGTTAAATGATTTAACATTTCTTTTGATTGAACTAGCACTTACATTTTCATGGAGGACTCTTTTTATTGTAAAAAAAGATTATGTCCTTTTTTTCTGAGAGGTTATGTGTTTTCTAATGGAAAGAGAGCAATCTGAAAAGATACTTATAAAAAGAATCTGTGCATACATTCACAACAATAAATGAATACTTTAGATATACTCATATATTGCTATTTGCTGTATTTATAAAAAAATGAATCTTGATGTTAGCTTTCTATTTAAAAATATCTTTTAATCAGTATAATTCAGCTTTTTTAGTGCCTACTGGGTATCATTTCTGGAAATAAAGGAGACATGGAATATCAGTTTCACATTTCTAGTAGTAATTAGAAAAATTGTATAAAATCATAGTGATCTTTTTTTAACTTGGAGAACTTTGTATCCTAAAATCTTTCCTTCAATTGTGGGGAAACAGGGGGTATTTTTAAGATATATTTTATCAAACTTAGTTATTTCTATGAACTTTATTTTTGCTGAAAGAGTGCCAAGATTGCCTTAAACATGAATTTATTTTTTCTAGTTTAAAAATTAGTTACCTTGATAGTTATGAAAACCATATTCATGTTTACCACTTTCCCCTTAAACATTATCATATATAATTTAGATTAAATGTCATCATAATTTAGAGACTAACATATTTATAAAATAGAATTTTTTTATTAAATATAAAAAGTATTTTATTGGTTGCATTTTCAAAGTCAAATGTCATACATCTTTTATAGGATGCTGCTCAGGTATGCCTTTTCTCAGCTCCGGTCCACTCAAATTGCAACAGTTCATTGCAGTGCACAAACTACATCTCGACATCTCCTGCAGAAATTGAGCCAGACTTGCATGGTAATCAGTACTAATACTGGTAGAGTGTATAGACCAAAAGACTGTGAAAGACTTGTTTTATACTTAAAAGATATCAACCTACCAAAGCTTGATAAATGGGGAACCAGTACTTTGGTAGCTTTCCTACAACAGGTGAGTCTTATCACTTGAAGTGTTTGGTAAAATTGGAAACCAATTTAGTTTCATTAACTTTTCTTATAGATAGGAAATCTTCTGCTTTCCTCCTTAGAGCCAGTTTTGCATGCATCTTGTAAATTAAACTCTTGAAGCATCTCAGTCTTGTTCCAGGGCTACTTTCTTTGATCTTCCTCCCTTTAGAAGTTAGTAATAAATCAAGTTGATATTGACAGGAAGAGTAAAAACAATCATTATACCTATCATATATCTTTTATTCATAAAGAAGGAGGAAAGTAGAAGCTGAGGATGATGCTGGAATTGGGGAAGTTTTTACTTTATTTTTTTAGGAATGCATTCTTCTGAGAGCAGTTAGACTTCCTCAGTCATGCCCCTTTTCAGCTGCTTTAGCCCATTAGTCTCCTTCTTTACCTACGTAAATATTAGAAACTATACATTTTCAGTGTGGAAAATTTTATTTCTCAATGTGATTTGCATCACATTAGGAACCCTGATTTTTTAAATTAGAGCTTATTATGCTTATATATCTTCAAATTTAGCTTTAATGTATAACCGCAGAATATAATAAAATATTTATAGAAAAAAAACTGTTTTTCCCTTATACTTTTTCTAATTTCTGTTACCTTTTTTTATTTTTATTTTTTGATGATTGCTGGTGGATTTATACTATCATCTGGATGTTAATGTTTATCAGAGAGAAGCATTTTAAAAATGAGGATAATTCAGCCAACATTAATTGAACATAGAATCTTGAACAGTATTATTTTTCAATGATATAAGAGTTTAAACTATAATCTTAAATTTTTAAGTTAGGTAGAGGATGATGATGTTATGATTAGAAAATCTAAGCATTAAACTTTTACTTTCCATATTTATTTCCAAATAGGTATTGACATATCAAGGATTTTATGATGAAAATTTGGAATGGGTTGGTTTAGAAAATATTCAGATTGTGGCTTCTATGTCAGCTGGAGGAAGAGTGGGAAGACATAAGCTTACTACCAGGTTTACTTCGGTTGTTCGTCTTTGTGCTATAGAGTATGTATCTTAATGTTTAAAATTTTTTTTCTTAATTTGGGGAGACATCTTATATATTTGCATTTTATTAAAGGTATCCATTAATGATATTTCTTTGAAATGTAGAATGTACAGTTACACTTAAGCTCTAATACTATTTTTTTCCTGCTGTTCCCAAACTATAGGCAATAATTTAGGATAATAAAAACTTTAATCAATACTTCTTATATGTGAGCAGTAAAATAGAACTGTTTTGTATTGTCTGTCCTCTAAAATGTCAATATCAGGAATCTGAATGGTAGATTTTAGATTTAAATGCCATATGGATTTCATAAAACAAAAGTACTATCAAATTTTTTGAAGATAACTAAAAAGAGAACAAAGTAGAGTTAGGTTATGTTTGTGGCTGATAGTAGACATCTGTCCATCGCCATGGTCCATAAACGTTACAGGACTTTTGAATTTTATACATATGGCATTGTCTTCTCTGTTATATTTTGCCTTATAAAATCTTATTTTCATGTTTTCATGTTAATTGTAACAATCTATAAACATTCTTTTTTTTTCAGAAATGTTATAGCCACCAATTGAGATTGATGTATTGAGATTCATTTTAGTTTTGGAGAAAGAGTTTAGATGTATTGAGATTCATTTTAGTTTTGGAGAAAGAGTTTGATTTTATTTGTTGTATTAGTTTTACTTTTATAGTTCTGAGGTGGATTACTGCTCTATGTACAGGTTCTACATAATTCAAAATACTTTTTCTTAAGCAAAATTTTCCTTTTTGCCCTTTCTAAAGATCAGTGGGTTTTCAAACAATTATGTTTTTAAGTAATTTCATTGGAATCTTCTATTAGGACCTTCAGTATTTGAAAACAAATAATAGGGATCTAATCTGGTCGAAGTGAGAATAGGCCATCTTGAGCATGGCCTTACCCCCTGGGTAAATCTTGGCGGTATCTAGGTTTCAGAACAGCACAGTTTGAAAACCACTGCTATAACTTAACATTAAAATAATAATTTATAATATTAATTTATTTCAACTTCTTTCTTATATATTTTTATATGCCCTTTTTTAGTTACCCAGAAAGAGAGCAGTTACAGACAATTTATGGAGCATATTTGGAACCAGTTCTACATAAAAATCTGAAGAATCATTCTATTTGGGGTTCTTCATCAAAAATTAATCTCTTAGCAGGATCTATGGTACAAGTGTATGAACAGGTATAAATTAATTTATAGTATATTTAGTTTTCATGTCTATTTGTATCATTCCTAAAGGACTGTCTTTAATCTTGATCTGAGTTGATGCGCAGTCTTTCTTTTTCTGTTTATTAGTCCTTTCCACTAGAGAGTAAGCTCTGCAAAAGCAGATGCTCTTTGTTCTTTATTCACTATTATATTCCTTGGCACAGTTTCAAATAGATACTCAATATCGAGTGACTGAATCTGTGGGTGGATGGTTATTCTTCTCTAAGCTCAAATTCAGTTTATTTAGTATGGAGTTGATCTTCTTTCCAAAATTAGATCTTTCTCCTGACTTCTATCAGTTTCTCTCTTCCAGGCTTCAAACCTGAGAGTAGTAGTCTTTGATGTTTATTTCTTTCCTCTTACCTATGAGGAAGTGTCTAAAGTATCCTTTTGTGGTAAAGTAGGACAATACTTGAAAATAGGCATTAAGAATACCAGAAGATATTGAGTACATTCTCTTTCCTGTGCTAGTCCTAGGGATGCAAAGATGACTGAGTCTCTATTCTTTGGAAGTTCACAGTCTAATGAGGGACCTAGTCATGTAAATAGACTATTAATATGGTATGATAAATATAACAGTATGCGCAAGTTACAGAGAAAACATGGAAGAGGGAGTGAATAACTTTGTTGTGTGTGGTAGTTGTTAAGGGGAGGAGAAATTTGATCTGAATTTTGAAAAATGAATAGAAATTCATGAAGTGGCTGGAGATGAAAGAAGGTCTTCCTAGGTAAAGGGAATAGCATGCGAAAGTTATGAAAGTGTTTATGGAAGATGCTTTCTAAAGTATTGAAGTAGAAGTGGGGAGGGATAATTAGAGAGCATGACATTTTTTACTTTTTTCCTAAATTAATTCAAATATTCCATGATCAAGGCCAGAATAAGAGCAATGGCTCTGTCTATAGAGAGGAAGGTTCTTTACTGGTTATATATTGAGAAATGACACTTTGATATGTTAAAAGTTCAGTGGCTTCTTGAATATATGATAGCTCTGTGGTTCACACCATTAGACAATGGGTCTAACTTAGACCTGTGAGTGCTGTGGAATTGCAACCACCATTTTAATGAAGCTTAATTTCTTTCTTTAGCAGCACTTTTTATCCTTTTATTTTATTTTTCAACATGGACAACCTTTGACAGTTTGTGAAGCCTATGAACAACCCCTCTTAGTGTTTTTAACTGCATAAAATATAATATACAAGATAACTAAAAAAATCAATTACTCTGAAATACAGTTCCACCTACTAGTAGAAATTGGCATTCCCATGAGACTAAGGTGACTGAAAAATTTATAGCATGATTACATATTTACGAAAATAGATCATTTACTATATTTGCTTTTTTAGGTGCGGGCCAAATTTACAGTTGATGATTATAGCCACTATTTCTTTACTCCTTGCATCCTTACCCAATGGGTTCTTGGCTTATTCAGATATGATTTAGAAGGAGGTAAGTTTTGCTTTCATGATTTCAAGTCACTCATCTTTCTTTAGAATGCCACAGTGTGCCTGTATTTATATTTTATAATGTGTTCAAAATAGGTAAATGAGTGTTGTAACTATTTATAGTATTTTAAAAACTGCAAATAAAATACCATTAATATTAAATTGAAATATTAAATTGAAATATTAAAATTATAATATTTTATTATGTTTCTCATCTAAACTACTTATGATTATCATGATTAAAACATGATTTGGGTAAAATGAAGTTATTATTTTTTGTAGCCAAAGCATGTTTAATATGCTTTTTGGATTGATATTTTTATTTAACTACTAGAGATAATAGTGTTTAATGTATGCTTTACTCAAAAAATTTACCAACTCATTAACAAAATGAATTCAACTTTTTTTCTCTTTTCTTTTATTTATCTGATGCCAAAATTATGGTATGTAGATTCTCATTCCCTATTTCTTTCTAATATTATGTTGAAACTGACCATTTTCAAATTACTTGAATTTTATTACAATTAAAGTTTTGCCTTTTTTAGGATCTTCAAACCACCCACTAGATTATGTATTAGAAATTGTGGCATATGAAGCACGGCGCTTATTTCGTGACAAAATTGTTGGTGCAAAAGAACTTCATTTATTTGACAGCATTTTAATATCGGTGTTTCAAGGAGATTGGGGCTCAGATATATTAGACAATATGGCAGGTAATATAATTATAGAGTTTTGATGAAATCTATGTTATGAGAACTTTAAATTACTTCTTGTACTAGTAGCATGATTTCATATGTCTAAACAAATAAAAACTTTGGATAATTTTAATGTTATTTTTACCATAAGGGGCTGCTTTTTTTCTTTTTTTTTGGCTAGATTTCAATAATTATGTTAAAAATAAAATATGATGACAATAATTGTTCTCTTGGACAAAAAGTGGTTTGGGCCAAACTGTTTTATTTTTGCAATTCAACATTGTATTTATTGAAGGATTTTTACTAATAAAGTTTTTGAAATATATATTTATAAACTTAAAGATTATTGTGAAAGTCCATATTTGATTATAATGAACTTTTTCTTGAGAATTATGGCCATTCTCATTTCTGTTACTGCTCATAATGTCATTAGCACAAAACTTCTTACATATTCTTATCATCTTTACCCACTGTTATAATAAGCAAAGCATGACACCATTTAGTCAAGGCAGCTATGGTGCATTTGCAATTATTACTGCTTAATAACAAATTTGCATTTTGAAAACTGCTGTGGATGTAATGCAAGTGATGAGAATCAATGTAGTGAAAGGGCCTTTGATAAAAGAGAACAATATTATGGAAATATTTCCTAATAAAACTGCTTTGAAACTATAAGATGAGTTTCTCTTCTATTAGAGGGTAAAGCTAGACTTCAAAAATATTTCACATAATGCAGTCTATATATTGTATATTTCTAGGTTTCATATTGTTCCCAGGGTCATAAGCCAAAGGGAGTCTGAAAAGATGAAAGAATGTTGAGATTGATAGAAGTAATTTTCTAGGTGGTGCTTGAGTTTTGGAATAAGGAAATGAATTCAAGAAACCTAAGGTGGGATGAAATGCTGAGAGAAGCTTGATAATAGTACAGAGTTGGCTAGATTCTGAGGGAGGGCTTATGTCATTGTGGCCTGTACTTCCATGGCTTAGTGTGAAAAGACTTTGGTTCTTAAATGGTGCCATCTTTCTCATTCTGAAAATTGAGTTAATAGTGTCTCTTCTAGCAAAGAAAGTGGCATATCTTTTGGGAATTAGATAGTATCAGTATCTTATCAGGTAGGTACCTGAATTCTCTAGAGTTTAGTATCTTTCAGAGTCTTCTATGTAGGACTGAATGAATAATATATGCTTTTGTTCCCCCTCAATATTTTACTTTTCAATAAAGGATTGGACTTTTTAAAAAATACAGACTTGATATATGTTAGATGTAGGCAAATAGGATTTTCATATGGTGGAATATTAATTTATTTAAAACATTAATCTTGGAGACTTAAATATTCTTGTACTCAAGAAATGGCAGATACAGATATGAAAGTCCTGGCTTGCAAAGATAGCTATTGCTAGTGTAGTTAGATGGCTTGAAGATTTGTGCTAGCAGATGGTTAAACTGGTAATTACAATAGAGCATGAAGTATTTTACAATTAATATAACATTTCTGGATATTTTTGGGATAAATGCTAGATATGAGGTGTTTAGAAGGGGTAGAGACTAATTCATTTTTGAGAAAGTTACTTTGAAACTTTTAAAAATAAATTTATTTTGAGGTAATTATAGATTCACATACAGTTGTTAAAAATTAATACAGAGAGTACAGCATAGGGAATATAGTCATTAATTGTAATAACTATGTATAGTCCCAGGTGGTTACAAGACTAATTGGGGGGATCACTTTGTAAATTATATAAATGTCTAACCACTATGCTGTACACCTGAAAGTAATATAAAATAATATTGAATGTCAACTGTAAAAAAATAAAAATTAAAAAAATCACACCGAAAAACCCCAAAAGAATTAATACAGGGAGAGCACATGTACCTTTTACTCAGTTTGACACACTTAAGATACAGAACATCTCCACAAGGGTCTTTCATGTTGCCCTTTTGTAGCCACATTCACTCTCCTTTCATCCCCTGGAAACCAGTCTCTTCTGTATTAATTCTGCCATTTCAAGACTCTTGTTTTCATTCAGAATAATCACATGTTTTAGTAGTTTGTTCTTTTTTATTCCTTAGTAGTTATTTGGAGGAACTACCAATTTTTTAACCATTTACTTGTTGAAGGACATCTAGGGCGTTTTCCGTTTTGTGGTTATTAGAAAGACAGATGTGGTAAACATTCATGTACTGGTTTTTGTGTGAACATGTTTATTTCTCTAGGATAAATGCTCAGTAGTGCAATTTCGGGTTATATGGTACTTGTATGACTTTTTTTTTTTTTTTAATTGCCATGCTGTTTTCTACTGGCTATGTCATATTATATTTCTACCAGTGATACATGAGTGATAGAATTGCTCTACATGCTTGCCAGCATTTGGTGTTGTCACCATTTTTTTTTTTATTTTAGCCTTTCTGACAAGTATGTATTGGTGTCATTGTGGTTTTAATATGCATTTTGTTGACAGCTATGTAGTTGAACATCTCTTCATGGGCTCATTTGCCATCTGTACATCCTCTTCAGTGAAATGTCTCTTAATGTTTTTTTACCCATTTTCTAAGTGAGTGGTTTATTTATTTTTTTACTGTTGAGTCTTGAGAGTTATGTATATATTCTAGATACTAGTCCTTTGTCAAATATGTGCTTGCAAATATTTTCTCCCACTCTATAGCTTGTCTTTTCATTCTCTTAATAGGGTCTTTTGCAGATAAAAAAAGGTTTTAATTTTATGAAGTCCAACTTAATAATTTTTATTTTTAAGGATCTTATGGTTTCAAATTTAAGAACTCTGTCTAGTTGTAGATTCTGAAGATTTTTTTTCTACATTTTTTCCTAAAAGTTTCATAGTTTTATATTTTAAGTTTATGATCCAATTTGAGTTAATTTCTGTATAAAGAGTGAGATTTAGGTCAAGGTTAATTTCTTTGCCTATGGATGTCTACTTGTTTCAACACCATTTGTTGAAGAGGACACCTTCTGCCTTGAATTACTTTTGCACCTTCGTCAAAAATTAGTTTCGTTGGACTATTTCTGAGTTCTCTGTTCTGTTCCACTGATGTATGTGTCTGTCTTTCTGCCAATATCACCCTGTCTTGATTACTGTAGCTACATAATAAACCTTGAGATTGGGTAGACTGATTCCTCCTGCTGTATTTTTTTTTCAAAATAGCTTTAGCTATTTCAGTTTCTTTGCTTTTCCATATAAATTTTAAAATCTTGTTTATATGTATAAGCAATATTGCTAAGATTTTCTTAGGAATTGCATTAACTCTGTATATTGGTTTAGGGATAATTGGCATCTTTATTATGTTGGGTCTTCCAATCCATGTACATAATATATTTATTTGTTAAGTAGTCTTTGTTTTTGTTCATCAGTTTTGTGTTGTTTTTAGCATAGAAGTCTTGCGCATATTTCGTTAGATTAACCCGTAAGATTTTAATGTTTTTGAGCAATTGTAGAGACTCAAACCGTGTCTTAAAGGGTAAATATATTAAGTGAATAAGAGGTGATGGGCATTCCAGACAAAGGAAAAAGAATATATAAAGAACCAAAGCTTGTGAAAACTGGAGTATGTAGTGAGATGGAGAGGGAAATAGGTCATTCAGTCAGTAGAGCCAGACTGCAAAGGGCCTTGATTAGAACTATGGTGTTTGGTTGTTTGGCAGTGAGAAGCTATATGTAATATTGGAGCGGTGTGAAACAATCAGGTTTTATTTTTGTGTATGTTACTCTAGTAGCAATGAGGACATGGTTGAGGGGGCAGAGAGTTGTAGCAGGGATACAAGTTAGGAAGCTACTGCGATAGTCCAGGTGAGAAATGATGAGCTGTATAGATAATGAGTTCAGTTTTCTACATGTATTTGAATGTTTGCAGCTTTTTGATTGTCCTTTGGGAATCTACATAAAGTTTATCAGCTCTATGAAAGTAGGAATTATGTTTCTTCACTATTTATATCTAAAAGAAAGTACAATATTTAAATGAAGGCATATGATAAATAAGTGTTTGATGAATACATGCATGAATTATGTCTATTAAACAATTGGAAATATGGAACTAAACTAGAGCTTGGGAGACTTGGCCTAGGGATAAGTAGTGAATGATTTTTTTGGTATATAAATAGTTAATAATTTAATACACAGAATAAGATTAAATAATTCAAAAGGAATATTTAGAATTAAGGAATAACAGTCTAAATTTGATCCCAGAAAAATAAACATATAAGAGATAAGCAGAAAATTGAAAAGAAGGAGTGGTTGTGGGTGATGAATATACAGTTGTATAGATCCAAGGAAAAAAACTTCAATAAGGAGATACACACAGTCATGTTGGGGTAATGACTACAAAAAAGATTTGGATTTGGCGATTAGGACAGTATTGTTGATCCCAAAGAAGAGTTTTACTATAGTGGTTTCCAAAGATAGAAGATAATATAAGAAAGATAATAAAAAGATAATGTAAAGTATGATGGTGAAGGAAAAGAAAGGAACATTAGTAGCTTGGTCTAGGGAAGGTACGGTTGTTGTTGAGCTGGGCATGTGACAAAGATACTTGATTGAACAGTCTCCCAGAGGAATTGGGAGGGGAAAAATTCAGTAGAATGGTTATAGATAAATTTCAGGGAGATTTGTGGGATTTTCGTTTTCTAATTAAATTTTGGTTAATTTTTCTTTCATTTTAGAATTTAAGGCTCTTGATGGTATTAATAAATCTTTGCTTTTTTTTCTCAAGGAGAGTTTTGAAATTACTTTGTCAATTTTATATGTTATTTTTAATCTATAAATTTTATATGGTGAATCTAGATAAAAGGAAGGAAAATGAGACAGAGTAGAAGGGGGATAAGTAGGGGAAAGTTAGAAGGAAACCACTTTGAAAGAAAAGTGGGATGCAAAGATAAAATAGGGATTTCATCAATTTTCAGGTAGAATTTGATATAGCAATTTAAATCTTTGTATCTTAACTGACCTTATTAATCTTTAAAGTAATTTATCTTTGCCTTTCTGGGGATGATTTTATACGGACTAACAAAAATAATTTAGTGAGCGGTGTTTTTACTGATGTTTCCACTGCAAGTAACACATAAAACAAAATATCTTTTACTTCTACAGACAGTTTCTATGTTACATGGGGAGCCCGACATGATTCAGCAACAAGGACAGCCCCAGGACAACCGTTGCCTCCACATGGAAAACCACTTGGAAAACTAAATTCTGCAGATCTCAAGGATGTTATTAAAAAGGTATAATATGAGTCATAAATTTGAATTGGGGTTAGGTTATGATTATAATCAATTTTAAAAATACTTATTGCAAGCTTTTTGAAGACATGGAGTAAAAGAATATGGACTAGACAAAGCTGCATCTTACTTTTTGGAATTTAGTTCATTGTGTGAGATCTAACTACATGTACATGTACTTACATAGATACATGTACAATTGCTAAGATATATGTTGCGAGAAAGTATCTGTTTTTGGGAATATCAGTGAGACCTAATATTAATTGGGAAATCATCCTAGAGCAGTACCTAAAAAAAGTAAGCATCAGAATCTCTTCCAGAACCAGAAACTATGCAGATTCCTAGATCCCATTCCAGGGAAACCTGATTCAATAAGTGGGGCCCAAAGAATCTGAATTTCTAACTGGCTCCCAGATGATGTTGTTGCTGCTAGTTCAATGAAACTTTGACAGCACTGTCTTAGAGCGATTTTATTTTTTTAAGTTTAATCACAATAAAGAAGAGACAGTATTATATACGATTGCTTTAGAAATTAATATTTATATTGGAAGTTAATGTGGATTTTATATCAAGAAAAATTTTTCATGCTCTAGTAAATTGTTTGATTTACCTGGAATGGGTATTGCAGTTTGGGAATGCTGAAAGTTGTTACGTATGTGAAGTCTAGTTGTCTTCTCCCTCTTCCATCTCTCTATCACATAGTTTCTGGCATGGTGTACTACCTGTGTGTGGGCTTTTCATTCATTCCCAAGCAGTGCATAAGAACCTGAGTTAACAAAATATTTTTTAGGCACTAGTTTTCTAGAGTTTTGGCATTGTTTATGTTCTGTGCATATTGGCTTGATTTGTAACAAAGGGTAAAATTTGAGCTTTTGACGTTTTTATAATTAGCCCACTATCTCACACTGCTTTTTACTAGTTGTAGTAATGGTGTCTAAAAATAACTGGTTATTGTGGACCCTTGAACTTCTTTGACTTTGTATAAGTTTTTCCTTAAAAAGTGTCATAAAGCTTGATTACTCGATAAGTAAAATGTAGAGTGTGAGATGACGTAGTCACTTAACCACTTTTCTAGAGTATATCAAAGTTATTATCTTAATCTAGATAATTAACATTTTTATTGTGTAATTGGGGCTTATAGTAATTAAAAATATTCTTTGTGATTTTTTAAAAGGGTCTTATTCATTATGGACGCGATAACCAGAATTTAGATATCTTACTTTTCCAAGAAGTCCTGGAGTATGTGTCCAGGATAGATAGAGTGCTGAGTTTTCCCGGAGGTTCCCTTCTATTAGCAGGACGCAGTGGCGTAGGTCGTCGGACCATCACTTCTTTAGTCACTCATATGCATGGAGCAGTGCTGTTTTCTCCAAAAATTTCTAGAGGATATGAGCTGAAGCAGTTCAAAAATGATCTCAAACATGTGAGTTACAATCTTCTGCTTTCTTTTGGTTTTATTATTTTAAAAGCCTTTAAAGACCTTGAAGTCTGATATACAACATATTCTTATTTTAATTTTGATGATTACTTTCCCCATGATTATTAGAAAATCATTTTTTTTTTATGTACAGATAGGAAAAAGATTGCTATTATGATTTCTAATACTCCGGTATTCCAGAATGGAATATTAGATGGACATGAAAGAAATAAAGGAAAGAATTATCTTATATAGGACATATGTAGGTATATAAAAAAAATGATCTAGCTTTTTTTTAACTGCCCTAATTGTAAAATAATTAAAATTTACCACAAATAGTATTTGTTCATAGACTGGATTAGCTTTCTAAACTACAGAGTGAACATTTGATTTTTAATTTTGATTACTCCAATAGAAATAAATAAGTAGCATGACTTAGTTTACATATAGAATGAAAGTTTTTTAACTGTGCCAAAAGTATTTACTAGGTACCAAAATATATTTTCTTATTGTGCAGGTGCTGCATCTTGCAGGTATTGAAGCACAACAGGTAGTTTTACTTCTTGAGGATTACCAGTTTGTACATCCCACATTTTTGGAGATGATCAATAGCCTTTTGTCATCAGGCAAGTGAATGGTTTCTTTTCAAAGAAAATAAAAGTACTAGTGTAAAAATTATTTACAATAAATTACCTTGTATAAAATGATGTTTTAGAGAACTTATGGCATAGCTTTTTCTAAGGTGACATGGGCTTAAACATGCTCAGATTAGAATTAATAAATTTTATTTTAATAAACCAAAAAATTGAAGAATTCTATAAAAATCATTATAATGTTGAATATTGATGACTATACTGAAACATTGGTTATCTTACTCACTTTTGGTGGGACTGTTATTTGTTATAAATCTTTGGGAAGGTTATCAACCAGAACTTATTTTAAAAAGGTATCATGTCCTTTAATATAGCAATTTATTATCTGTAGAAATTTTATCTACAGAAATAAAAGAACCAGTATGTAAGAAAACATGTAATATAACTTGCAATAAACATTTTGATTGAACCTCACTGTTTATCACTAGTGGAACAGTAGAATAATTATGCTTTGGCATTAATATGGACATGTGAATTGCAGATATATTCCAGATACAGGAGATCTCATATATCTCAAATCATGGTGTACTTCTGTTGTCTCTGGAGCCACTTGACTTTTTGTTGGTTTCCTGAGGCTACCTGCTATTTCTCATATTTCTTTCTTTTCTAAAGAATTTATGACATTTATTAGAATCTCTTTATAATGAATAATAACTCTTAGTAGAATTGGTATGTGATAGCTTAATTGTAAACTTGTGCCAAGAGTATTTTGTTATTTAAGTACAAAATAAACCTTGTT
>NW_011888920.1:345640-370194 GCF_000151845.1 Pteropus vampyrus
GGGGTAATAGACAAGGTTTTACAAATGAGATGTTATTTTAGTTAGATTTCAGTAAGTAGATAAAGCAGAGAGAAGTTATTCTGGGTTATGGAGACCACATGAACAAGAGGCATTCACTAAGAAATAGTAATTTTTGGTGCTTAATATGTGTCACTGTTCTATATGCTGGGGATACATCAGAGAAAAGAAAAAACAAGAAAGTCTCTGCCCTCATGGAATTTACATACTTTTGGGGGATATATGGAGGAAAAGCTCTCTAGGTGACGATTCTGAGACGAAGCATAACTGGTGATTTTGAGGATCAGCAAAAAGCCAGTTTATCTGTAACAGAGTGGTTAAGGGGGAGAGTAGTTGGAGATGAAGTCAGGGAAATCAGAGGAGAACAGTTAGCTTGGAACTTTGTAAGCCATTACAAAGTTTTTAACTTTTCTTGGGAACAAGTCTGGAAGACTTTGGAGGTTTTTGAGCAAAACTGTTCTAAATGTTTTAATGAAATTTCTCTGGCCTCTGGGTTGAATATAGACTATATAGACTAAGGGTCGAAGCAGTAACAAAACTCTTGTGGTAGTCAAGTTGAAAGAAAAGGATGATTTGCACTAGGGATGCAGTGGTGGATGTGGTGAGAAGTGGTTTGATTCCAGATATGTTTTGCAGTAGAAGAAACACAGTTTGCTGACAGTTTGTAATAGGATGTAAGAGAAAGTGAGGACTCAAGGATACCTTTAACTATGTTGGCTTAAGCTCCCGAAAGGATGGAATAACTATCACCTGAGAAGAGGGGGACTGAGAAGGGCATTTTGGGAGGAGACTTTGAGGCTTTCAGTTTTAGATGTCTTAAATATGAGATATCAGACAACTAAGTTGTGCGGTTGGGAAGCCATATATGAATCTTGAGTTCAGGGGAAAGGCTAGGCATACAGATAAAAATTTGGGAATTATCACACTATAGGTGGTATTTAAAGGTGTGAGATTGAATGATATCACTAAGAGAGTGAGTGCTGACAAAAGGAGGAAGAGATCAAAGGGCTGAACCCTGGGACAGTTTAACATTAAGATGTTGAGATGAAGAGGAGGAACCAGCAAAGGATACTGAAAAGGATTTGCTAGGGAATAGGGGAAAACCTGGAGAGTGTGAAGCAAAGCCTAGAACCTAAATGAAAGCAGCATTTCAAAGGAGTAAAGAAAGATTAGCTATGACACATGAAGGTAGTTGAGGCCTTGGAATTTATCATTGGAATTAACATTGTGACTTCTATAAAACAGTTTCAGTTAGTAGTGGAGAAAGCTTTGAATATGTTTCAGAAAGAATGAGAAGAGAGGATAGGAGAGTGAATATGGTCACCTCTTGAAGAATTTTGTTATAAAGTAGAAGAGAGAAATGAAATCAGTAACTGGAGTAAGTGGGTAAAAATAGTGTTTTTAAAAATTATTTTAAGATGGAACAAACTATAGCATATTCTTATGCTATTGGGAATGCAAAAGAGGAGCAAAAAAAATGTTACAGGAAAGACAGTGATAAATCGTTAAAACAATATTACTGCGTAGTGGACAGCATATGAGAAATGCACAGACAAAAGGATTAAAGCTTGGTCTTTGCTTGGAGAATGGAAGCATCATCCATAAAAACAGGAAAGAAAGCAAAGTACAGAGGCAAAGGTCTAGGGGCAGGTGCAGTATTGGGAAGTGTGGTTTTGGACACTATTTTGATTTTTTTCATTTTCTCAGTGAAATAGGAAGTAAGATTATTACTTGAAAGAAAAGTTGAGGGAACAGATTTTGGAGTCTCGAGATGCAAGAGGGAATGCAAAATAGTAGTTTGGTAGAGTAAAACAGTGAAAGGTTTAAGAGAATGGAGTATGATAGCTAGGTAACATTAAGGGTTCACTTGAGGTTAGTGATCATGAAGTTCATCTGAGGCCAGTCAGCGCAGATGTGTGTTTTTTTTTCTAGTCACATGTGCACTCAAAGATGCAGATCTCCTGTAGGTGGTGACTTTAATTTAACCAGGATTGGGTTCCTCGAGTATGACAAAGCAAGTGAAGGCCAAAGAAGTTGAGAAATTGCGATAGGAAGATGGAGAATGACAGTGTAAAGATGGTCGAATTAATTAATAGATTGCAGGTCTTAGTGGAGACTGAGGGTTATTGAAATTGCGAAGGGGATGAGCTGGAAAGATGAGTGTAGTGATAGAAGAGTCTGATGTTTGAAAGTGATAACATGGAATGATTTTGGTTATTGTTAATGACAAAGTCTCAAGATATGACATTCAAGGTGGGGGTGAGTGGCTGAGAAAAAGGTTGTGGATAAGATAACAGAGAGCAGTTCAAGGAATTGAGAGGCAAGAACGTTGATAGGAATTAATAGGGCTAATCCACTCATTCAGTTCTTTTTAGAAAGTGTCATTTTTTTATCTCTAAGGAGGAAAAGTGGAGGCAAAGAGGAATGTGGGAGAATCCAGGCAGAAAAACTCTGCTAATGTGGGATATTGTTTAGGGATAGACTGTTTTCCTCCCTTAGCTTTATTGAGGCATAATTGACAAATAAAAATTGTATATATTTAAAGTGTACACATGATGTTTATATATGTGTGTGTGTGTGTGTGTGTGTGTGTATGTATGTATGTATGTTGTGAAATGTTTACCACAAACTAATTAACATAATGGATAGAGTATTTTAAAGAAAGTGAGGTTCAAAGAAACGAATTTCCATTAATTTAAAAGTATACATTTAAAGTATTCTCATAGAGGCTTAAGTGTTTTGTCACAAATCAGTGAAGGTGTTCTAGACAAAAACATTCTCTGTCTCAAGAACCTTGCCACTTCCAAACTCTCCATAGTTAAAGAATCTTTTGGCTTAAATTTTATTTAGTCTGAAAAATACAGGAAATAATTTTTTGACCTAATTACCTGGATTAATTGTGCTTCCTCTTGCTATTAATGTTAACTGTTTTAAGTAAAAGAAGTTGAAACTTTTTGGCTTAATTTTAAAATTTCTTAGTTCTACTACTTTAATTTTCTTCAGGAAACTTTCGAGGGGTTTTTTTTTTTTTTTGGTATATTTTAAAATAGTAACCTTATAAGTTTATTACATATTCTGGAACAATAATGCTCTGTTTATGAGACTAATTTTTATTTGTGGTAGTCACAAGAACCTAGCTATAGCTAGATAATAGATAGTTTTTAGAATTATCAATCATGAAGTTTTCATTTACTTTTAGCTATATTCTCATTTAAGAAAGCTAAGAATCTTTACTGTCCCTTTATGCCAGGCATTTTATTAGTTGATACCAAATATTTTAATTATGTGTGATTTTAAATGGCATTTGTGATTACTTTTCTAATTTGATCCAAATTTTAATATCCTTCATTTCACAGTCTAATAATTTTTAAGTGAGATATTAGAGCTTTTCCTTAAGTGTCATTAATTTGCAATTAATGGTTGATGTGTATCAAAATCTTGTCTAGAAAATAATGTCTTCTAAAGATGGATATATTATTTTTTTTTTTTTGGAAAGAATCTTAGAAGAAAAGTGCAATTGATACTGTTTGTATCTCTGTGTGTGTGCGTGTATGTGTGTGTTAAAAGTTTTTAACCTCTGATACTGAATTTACTTAAACTTTTTCATACTGAATTGAGATTTAAAAAAATGCTCTTTTGTTTTTTAGATACCTGAAATGTTATTCAATGAAACAGGTAGTGAAGAAAAATGCAGCGACAAAAAAGGAAAAGAAGAAAAGAAAAAAAATTCAGGTATTTGGTGAAATTAATTTCATCAGATTTATATTTTGGAAATGGCTATTTTCTAATGTTATAGATCCATTAAAGATTAGTAATGATTATAAATTTGAATAATGCTCAACTGACAAAGTTATATCTCTTTTGATAAAAATTAAACTTTAAAATCCTCTTTATTTTTAAACAAATGATGTCATTTCTTATAGGACCTAATAGAATATCGTTTGAATTTAAGAAATTAAAAATTATACATTTGACCCTAATGATCTGAAGGGCCTACTTATATTGTTTAGGGTTTTTGGCTAGTACTCTAAACTTTTCATATTACTTTATCACTTAGATATGCCATTGCACACAATTTGTACATGAAAAAGTTTTATGATATTCCTTGAGTACAGAAATAATATTTTTTAAATTTATGATCTCATTATTTTTTCCAGTTCCAAATTAATTTTGAATGTGGTCTGTATATTTCTTTTATACCATAGCATATTCATTCATTTATTTGTATAATCATTTAATCATCAAAGATTTATTGAACTTGTTTTATATTAGGTACTGGCCTGGATACTGGAGATGATTTAGGAGCTCATAATCTAGTGATAGCAAGAATTATGTTATATATAAACATAAAACTCTGATAGAGCATTATAAGTGATGATGGAAGTTTTTATAAGTACTTTGGAAAGTGAAACCTCTAAATGGCAGATATTGTAGGAAGTGGACATTACTGAGAAAGGCAATTTGGGGTAAGATATTCTGGTTAGAGTGTCTAGCATGGAAAAGGCTTAGAGGAAAAAAACCAGACATTTTTATGGAACTATAAATAGCCTAAAGGCTGAAGCATAGGATGTGTAAATAGTAGAGTACTATGTGAAGAGGAAAATGTAGTCAGGGACAGGTAATAAAGAGCCATCATGTCATGCTAAGGAATTTGGATTCTAACATGTGGGTGATATGAGGTTAGAGATTTTAGTAGAGGGGTAACCAGAGTCTTGTTTTAAAAACAGAACTCTCTAGGTCCATCCCTTTCTTAAGTTATTGGAAAATAGATTGGTATAAGGAGAAACCAAAGACAAATGAACCACTATAGGAGACTTGCAGTTATCTAAGAGGAAAAAATGGACTTGGGGAGAAATTAGAAGGTAATCTAAAGGACACTTGGTTGTATAATGGCTGTGGCATCAAGGAAAAGGAATCAAGGATGTGTCTCAGGTTCTGGCTTTAAAAATTCATTAGAGTCGATTTTATTAAGTAATGTAGGGAATACGAAGGGAAATAGATTGAAGTGATGAGAGAAAGATCATGTGGTATGTTGAATCTAATATGAAATTAATATTCTTAGTCTTTTGGCCTTTGAAGTCCTGTTTCTCCCTGGGTCAAGGGGAAGTGAATAGGTAGGTGTTTTTAGGTTTGTTATCTTTTCTATTCAAGCAGCTTTTATTGAGTTTACTTAATTACATGCGTTATGTAGTTCCAATTAATTTATATAGTATGACAACATGTAGATTTATCTTTCTTGCAGCAATGAAGGTGTTCAGGGAAGGATAGAGACCATTGAAATTAAATAATTCAGAATTCATAAGGAAAATGGGAGCTATGAATAGATGTCTAGAAATGCCTGTGTACCTTTAAGCAAATATGATATCTCATATTTATGGTTACATAGGCAGAAGAATCGGGTATGAATTAAATATAGTTAAGATTATTTTATCTATTTCTTAACAGATCATGCAAATATTAAGTCATTTTTGTTTTCCAGTTGATCCTGATTTTCTAAAATCATTTTTATTAATCCATGAATCCTGTAAAGCATATGGTGCTACACCAAGCCGATATATGACCTTTTTACGTGTGTATTCTGCCATTAGTAGCAGCAAGAAAAAGGAATTATTAAAAAGACAAAGTCATTTGCAGGTACAATATTATTAATCTTGAATTATTTTGTCTATATTGAGCGAATAAACATTGTGTGTATTATAATCCATGTTGTTTATGGCATACACTTAGTATATATAAATATTATACTCTATTAAATGCCTAAAACAGTCTCACTTACCTACCTGTATTGCCCACTAGTTATAGTATGATTTTGTAATTTTTGATTCAATAATTATTCCTTTTCTTCACTGGATGGTATTTATGATAGCTTATGGTGCTGTCTTTGAAAGTCTCTTTCATATAACATCATTTTTAGAAATTCGGAAATACCTGTTATTAATTAAAACATAATATCAAAGATTGTACTTTATATAATAACCTTTTAAATCAAAATTATATTTTATAAAGAGTATTCTTATCCATTTCACTTAGTACATTCTGAACATTTTCTTTCTATATATCTCTAATTCTAGAGCTTAAACTTAAATGTGGCATTTAAAATGCCAGCCTCAGAAGTTGTCAGAGAGCATTTTCTTTTAAAGTTCTAGCTTCTTTTTGTTAGCATAATAAACTAGGACTCATCTTAATTGACAAAGTTATCTCTGTCCTTTCTAATGATTCACTTTCATTTATATTAAGTCAATAACTATACATACTTTGGGAGGATTAATTTCCTGATTTAGTTCTCTATGATGCTGTGGATAAATCACTTAAACTTGGTGAGTTACAGCCAAATTGGGTATATTAGGTAAAGTACATATGTAAAGAAATAGCCTGATGTCTGTTCTCTATGTTGGTGACTCAATAAATATTGGTTACATTCCTTTTCTGCCATTACTATCTCCCTAAATCTTCTGACAAGACCCAACTCATTATAGAAGAGAGGGAATATTTTTCATATCCATTCCTTGGATTATCCATGGGCTGTGGGATGGAGTGCCATAATGGCCAGGGTCAAACAACCACCCAAAGAATAAGTAAAGCATTTTGAATGATAGCCCACCAGAACCATATGTGAGACAATCTCTGATAAAAAAAAAAATAGGTATTGGACAGACAAGTCCAGTGTTGTCCAGTATAAGAAGAATGACCTTTGGGTTCTTTTACCTAGTCTATGAGACTGAAAAATGGAAAAGGTTTACTGAGTTTTTTTCTTGCTTTCTATTTTTCCTTCCATCTAATGCAGTACATAAAAACCTCAGTGTTTAAGCTATCAAATATGTTTCGATCTTTTTAGCTTTATTTTGATGCTTTAAAATCTGTTTTACTTTAAGCCTCTATAGAGTCTTTTCCTATATCTTAATGAGTATACAATTGAATAAATCATTATATTAGCAATAAGAAAAAACCTAAGTTCACTCGTGAATGTTTTATATATACACATTTACATTTTTGCTTGATTCTTTCTTGTAGGCTTTATTTACTATGTGTGTATAAATTTCTTTTTAAAAAATATTGCAAATGATTTTATTCATGTAGGCTGGTGTATCCAAACTTAATGAAGCTAAAGCTCTTGTGGATGAACTGAACAGAAAAGCTGGGGAACAAAGTGTATTACTTAAAACTAAGCAAGATGAAGCAGATGCTGCCCTTCAAGAGATCACAGTATCAATGCAGGTAATGTTTAGAGTGAACATAAAAATGCAAATAATAGAGAGACCATTTATACCCGATTGTTAATTAGTGTGAAGAATAACATTTTTATATGTGTGATTTTAAAAATATTTCTTTTCTATGCTGAGCAGACTGATAATATTGTGTACTTTAGCTTTTGTGGAAGAGCATGGTATTTTCCCATATTGTTTTAAAAATCATACTATAGTCTTCTTAATTCACCATATACTGATTTATCTAAACCCTATAAATATAAAAGTATAAACATTTTAAATTCACATAGATTTGTCTATAAGTGATTTTATTTGTTTACTCTCTGCTAGTTAAGTTGATATTTCCTTTTATTTTTCTTAAAATAATCTCCTTCAGGCTTTAAGGGTTTTCCTTCCTTTTATATTCTCAAGATTTACCAAGTAAGTTTTCATTCATTCTATTTATACTTTCATGATCTTATTAATATTTTGATTGTATCCTCTTTTGCCATTGTCTTTCTTTTGTTGAACCCTTTCAAAGAAGATTTCGCTGAGTTGTTTTTTTTTGCCCAGGTATTCTTTTATATGTTTATGTCCTCTCAGGATGCTCTTGCTCATTACCGTACTTTTAACTACCAACTGCATACTGACTACCACCAAATCCTTTTTTTTTGTTGTTCTTCAGACTTACTCCCTCCTCTTAGCTTCCCACTCAAATATTTAATAATCTGTTAGACACATTTTCTTGGAACTCTAATGAGCATTACAATTTGAAACAGATTCAAAACTGAACTCATAATTTTCCTCTCTTGTATTCCTTTCCTTGGATTTGTGGCACTACAATATAGCTAATTATTCAAGACAAAACTTATAAGTTTACATTAGACTTTGTTCCTTCAGTTCTTACATCTAATGAATCATTAAGTTCTATTAGTTTTATCTCTTTGATTATGTCTCAGTTATATTTGCCCATTTCCATGTTGGTGGCTATTAACCTTTCTTCAAGTACAATACTTTTTTTAAAATTTAAATTAAAACATTTACAAGACTAATGTAAAGCATCTATGTATAAAATAGATGTAAATGGTGCAAAAATTCTTAAAAATAATAAAGTTGGAAGACATGATTTAAAGACTTATTGTAAAACTACTGTAATCAAGGCAATATGATATAAGTACAGTGATAGACATATAGATCATTGGAATACCATGGAGTCCAGAAATAGACTTACACATATGCGGTCAATGATTTTAAACAAAAATGTCAATTAAATGGGGGAAAGGATAGCCTTTAAAAAAAGATAGTGCTGGAATATGGAGATCCATGCAGAGAGAAAAAAACCCAGACCTTTACCTTACAACTTAAATGAACATTAACTTCATATGGATCATAGATCTAAATGTGGAAGAAAACAGGGGAAAATCTTTATAATGTTGAAGGAGGTAAAGATTTCTTATGATATTAAAAAAGAAAATGAAAAAAATTGATAAATTGGACCTCATCAAAATTTAAAACTGCTCATTGAAATAAATCCTAAAGAAAATGAAAAGGCAAGTTACAGACTGGGAGAGATAATTTACAAAATATATATCGCATAAATGACATGTTCAGAACATATAGAAACTATTATAACTCAATAAAAATAAAACAGTCTAATTTTAAAAAATGAACAAAAGGTTGAACATAATCTGCATGAAAGAAGTCATATGAAAGATTGAAAACACATGAAAGGATGCTCATCATCATTAGTCATCAAAAGATATGCTCCTCTTGTTTTCAGTATGTGGCCTCATTCTAGTCCTTGACTGTTTGGTAATCCCAAATCCAGAGCTTCTTTGACTTAATTGCTCTGAAAAATTTTGTCCAGCCTTCTAGTGAGGAAGGGGAGTGGTATGACTCCATGAACTGTATATTTAAATTTTTTTTAAAAGTATTCTGGCAAGACTTCAAAAAGCTTTAGCTGTTCTATAATTTTCATCAGCACCTACAGCATTCTCTCATAGAATCTTCTGATTCATTCTCAACTGCATGCCTCTCTGCCTGGTCACAGCTGCTGTCCTGAGATCATTCTTCATCACCATCTGGTTTACTCCTTTGTTTCTGTGAAGTCTATCCCCAAGTGCTTCTTGGGAAAGGATTCATGGGAGATAAGCTTTGAAATTGAACTTTTATGAATGTTCTGCTCTGTCCTTGATTGGTTGGTTGGCTGGGTGCTGGGAATAACGTTCTGGGTTGGAATACATTTTCTTCAGGACATTGAAGGCATTGTTTCATTTTCTTCTAGCTTCCATTGTGATTGAAATGCTCAATACTATTTTAATTCTTGATCTTTTTGAGGCGTCCTGTTTTTGCTTTTTTTTTTTCAATTGAAATATTTTAGATCTTTGTTTTCTTTGTTCTGAAAGTTATAATTCTCCACCTTGGTTTAGGTTTATTTTCATTCACTGTGTCAGACACTATGTGGGTTCTTTCCACCTGAAAACTTATCTTGATCAATTCTGGATAATTTCCTTAAATTATTCTCTTGATAATTCCTTTTTCTCCATTTCTCTGGTCTTACTTTTTAGAATTCCTATTATTTACCCTTAGGGTTTCCTCTTCTGGTTCTTTAATTTTCATGTTTTCTAACCTTTTTTTCTTCTCTATCTTTTAGTTCTACTTTCTTGAAAATTTCCTCAACTTTGTTTTCAAATTCTGCTATTGAGTTTTTTATTTCTGTTATATTTTTAAGGAGATTTTTTAAAATATATTTTTTAAATTAAGTTTATTGGGGTAACATTGGTTAATACAATAATATATTTTCAGGTATACATTATCATTTGACATCTGTATATTCTGTTGTGTGTTTACTACCCAAAGTCCAGTTTCCTTCAGCTACTATATCAGGAGATTTTATTTTTTTTGAACTTCTAAATGTTTTCTTTTTGCAGTAGACTTTTTTTTTTTTGGTTAAATTGTTATAATATCTTTACTTAGCTGTCAGAGGATATTTTATAAAATTTCCTTTCCTAAATATATTTAATTTCCCCCCCTATTTGATTGCTTTCTCACTATTCATAAAAGAAGCTTTCTTTTTATGTCTGGTCATCTTTATTGGAAATTTGAATATGGGAAGGGGACTTACATATTGTGAGCTTCACAGGAGGGTTATCTGGACTGATTCGAATTACATAGTGAAAAGATTTCACCTGATATGTCAAAATAAGTTCATTGGCATATGGGAAATTTTTAAAGGCAATAACATTTCCAGATAATTGATGGGTATGTACATATTCAGTGTTTTCAAAATAATTTTATTGAGTACCTGACTTGGTAAGTAATATATCAGAAAGTCAGATGTAATTTTCATACCATAAAACTTTAGCATATTTTTTTCTCAAGGCATTTTGGAACCAAATTAATATAAATATTTATTTAAAGCAACCAGCTATTTTTATTGTTAAAGTCTGTGAAATACTTCTGACCTTTAAAGAGTATTTTGAAATGTGAAAAAGTGAAAGCTACATAAAGGATAATGCTGTTGATAATTGTATATTTATAAAAATACTCAGCACTTTGTGGGCCTTTATACTCTTGAACTCTAATAAGCATTAGTAATAGACACTGACTGCTGTGGGATGTTCTGAGAAGATGTTTTTCTGAGACTATAGCTAATTGTGTTGCCTAACAGAAGAATAAGTATGCATCTCATATTATAATTTAAATAATTTTGCTTAATTTTAAATAACAAACATTTCTATTAGGTATTTTGTAAAAAAGTACAGTCTAGAGCTACAACTTAAATACCAATGTGTGCAACTTCTAAAGCTTGCAACTCTAGGTTTGTGACATAGGAAAATACAAATTAAGTGCTGTAAGAGCTAAGAATAGAGATAACTTCCAAATGGAAGAGCAAGTTAGTAAAAGAAAGAACACATCAGCTGGGCCTTTAAGGAAGATTTTGATGTGTGTAGATGGAAAAAATAACTCCCCATAGAGGAATCGTAGCAAAAATACAAAGGTGGAAATGCTGTGTATTATAGAAAATTCCATTTGAGCTGGTGTGTAAAGTACCTGAAAATAAGAGTGGAATATAAGGAAAAGTTGGTTGGTTCAGTAAGTCTCAACTTTGGCAATAGATTGGAACCATCTGGAAAGTTTAAAATTATCTGTGTACTAGCTGCATCCACATTAAATATATCAACATGTTTGGCAAGGGGATACCCTGCATTTGTTTTTAAGCTACCTGAATGATTATAATATGGTTGAGAACAACCGTTATAAGGACTTTTGAAATATCTCTTGACAAATTTCTTCTTTGGTTTTTCTATTAGCATAAATAAACCAAATAAAAATATTTATAATATTAAAGCATTTTTATATATGTGGGACCATTGATTTTACATTCATGAGCAAAAAGTTCATATGTTATTGATATATAATTTAGGGTTCTTTGAACTTTACTAATATTGGTTCATATATTTGCCATCATTTTTTATTTCAATTTTTGTCTAAAATGAAGTATATAGACACAAACTTCTAATATACTGTCAGTAGTCTCTAAGATATTAGTCTCTACTATTAGAATTATAGAAGACTTCATTTTTAGTTTTCTCATTTATGAAATGAACATAGTGGAACAGACCTCTCTGGGTTCTTTGTTGGCAAATATTAAATGTGTGTTATGATAATTTTCTAAATTATGCTTTTCTGACCTGTTTGATTTTTCTATAATAAGCATTTATTGCTTTGCTATTAAAAAATTAAAACAAGTAAAGCATCCAAATTTTCTGATAGTGTGTATGTTTATATATATATATATATATATATATATATATATTTTACAAAATTATATCATTGGTTTCCTGGGCACATTTGAAACTCATGTCAGTTACCATCAGGAAAACATTTAATAGAAAATGTTATTTAAAAATAAATTATATTTTTTGGTATCATGCTTTTCAATATTGAGTGCATTAAAATTGATTGGAATGCCATTTAAATATTCCTATAGGATGCCAGTGAGCAAAAGACAGAACTTGAAAGACTAAAGCACAAAATAGCAGAAGAAGTTGTTAAAATTGAAGAAAGAAAAAACAAAATTGATGATGAATTAAAAGAGGTACAGGTAAGTTAAAAAAGGAAACATTGTAAGGGTCATTTACATTTTTGACTACCAATTATGTAGGAGTTTAAACATAATTTGCTCCTTATTTTCTAATAGTATTATCAAAAGTGGCTTTAACCAGAATATTATTTATAAAAGTGAAGCAGGAAGAAAAGTCTTCCAGGAGAAGTAAGTGAATTAACTGATGATAATTAAAAATAATCTTTGTTTTCCATGACCCATGTTGTTTTGACTATAGAGGAAAAAAAATGTGTTGTAGGTAAATTAAGATGAACTCTTGGGTTCTTTTTCTCAAGCTTTGACTAAATTAGCCAACTAGTCTTAGAAAATAAAGAATCTCTTGAAAACGGCAAATCGTCTTAAAACAAATTATATTTTCCTTATTAGACATTTGCAGTTATGGTGGCAAGAACTCTTACTGTCTCAACTTGAACATTTTGTACTTTGTGTGTTTTAAAGCATTTTTATATTTGAAGAAAAAGGGTATTTGTAACTAGAGTCATTTTTATTAAAATGATAAGTATTCAATAATTTGTAAAGAGTTAACAATTTTTTCATATAATTTTTTGGGAAGTAAAAAAGCCCCCTTTTTTTTAGCCTCTAGTCAATGAAGCTAAACTAGCAGTTGGAAACATTAAGCCAGAATCCCTTTCAGAAATTCGCTCACTGCGTATGCCACCTGATGTAATCAGAGACATTCTTGAAGGTGTTTTAAGGTTGATGGGTATCTTTGATACATCTTGGGTGAGCATGAAAAGGTAAGTTTTTGAATATGTGAAAATGTTATTTCATCAAAGAATTACACGTTGCTTCATGTTTTTAAGAATTTTTTATATTGTTTCTTAAACCAAACTACTACATCTATTTGCTTAGTTACACACTTTGCCCTGATGTTTCGAGATATTCTATGTAATCATATATTAGGATCTATATTTTCCTTTCTCCATAGTGATTGTTAAAAGTATCAAAACAGGAGAATCTTAAAATCTTTAAGAATATCTGAAGAAATATAATCATTTATTTGGTCCTCACACAGTACAGAGCATTATATTTACAGTGTTTACTGATGAAGAAAATATAATCGCTATTCTCAAAGAGTCTTGCACTCTTGGCAGAGACAGAGAGAAAGGGAGCAAGAGTGAGAGCCATATAATTATTACCAGCGAGATGTAAACTAGAAGAGAAAAGGTTGAGTATTAACTAAATATGCAACTATATAGCTTTAGGTTTTACATAACAATGCTCTTGTGGTTTGTGCTGATATTCAATTCCATTTTAGGATTTAAGTTGATGGTAAAGTTAGTTTTCTATCTGGAGATGGGAAAGAACACTTTAAAATACCTTTAAAATATTAAAATACTTTAAATAAAAAATACCTTAGGTTTATGGAACACTTAAAATATTTTTCTTAGGAATCAGAAAATCTTGCATATCCTAGAATATATGAATACCTAGTAGCTCACATAAAGGGATGTGGATAGAATAACATGTTTCTAATTTCTTCATTTCACTGCTCTGAGCTATTCACAGAATATTAGAAAAGTTGTGTATCTTTTTGGAGTTCTTCCTTGTTGTCTGTAAAAAAAAAAAATCGTTGTCCATTAGAAGCTTAACTACTTCCATCCCATATTTTTTTGTTAGCTAATAGATTAAAAGTATTACATTATTTTCTTAAATTGATATTTTTGTAAGAAATAGCAAATTTTATTTAAATTCATTTGAAATAATATACTTTAATTTTAGTTTCCTTGCAAAAAGAGGTGTGAGAGAAGACATAGCAACCTTTGATGCACGAAATATTCCAAAGGAAATAAGAGAGAGTGTTGAAGAACTTCTTTTTAAAAATAAAGGATCTTTTGATCCAAAGGTAATTTTTAACAGTTATGCCATAAATTCTATTTCCATGCTATATAATAAATATCTTGGTTGTTAAAATGTGATGACTTATCATTACTGATTGTTTAGATTGCTTAAAAAACTTAAAATATATTTTTTAAAAATCTATAGGTATTATAGGTTGAAGCATTCACCAGAAGAATTAGGTAAACTAGAATCCAGGTTGGGGGTTGTGTGCAAATTTATTGTCTTGTCGTAAGTAGTATTTGAATCTTACTATCTGCTGTCAAATGTTAAGTTCCTAGTCCATCAGTTCTTAACTTGTAACTATTCTGGTATGCTTTTCTGTCTTCCTGTGTACTTGTTATATATAACAAATGTCTGCGTTAGGCTACTTGTATCTAATTTTAGCAAATAGTTTAAATTTCATGATTCTGGTATTTTTTTAGATGTCTTGTTCAAAATATGTACATCTTTGATACTAATAGCAGTGGTTTTAAAGTTGCTTTTATCTAATAAAGAAGTATCCCATGTATAGAGAGAAAGAATTGATGCTCGAACATTGCAGACAGACACATAGTCATTATAAATGTGACTGATAGAGTAATTACGTTGCAATAAATTATCGTTATGTTAAAGATTGTATGTAGTTCAAAAAGATTTGTTTTAATGCAAAAAGTAAAAAAGATCTTAAGATAGCAATTCACTTTATTTTAGCTGTAAATCCAAAACTTTATTTAGAGGGATAAGTCATGAAATAAATGCTTAAGTCCATATACTACTAGCATTAACTTTTATTTGAAATTAAGTTGGGATGCTGAATAACTTCTGATGGGTTTTTCAGAATGCTAAGCGTGCCAGTACTGCAGCTGCTCCTTTGGCTGCCTGGGTTAAAGCAAATGTGCAGTATTCCCATGTCTTGGAACGAATTCAGCCTTTGGAAACTGAACAGGCGGGATTAGAATCGTAAGTGAATATAAAATATAAACAATTCTAACCTTTATTATTCTCATCAACTTGATGACTTAGTTATATTATTAACATTTATTTAGGATTTGTTTTTTATCTATATCTAAAAAGGCAGCTGACAATAAGAAAACATATAAAGTGAGTCAATTAAGTACAAATTAAATGTTAAACAGACCAAAAAAAAGAAAAAAAGAAAAAAGAATTAGGAGATGGCTAGTAGAACCAACTCACTCTTTTTCCTAGCATTATTATGTTGGTAGAAATTTCTTTAGAAAGAGCTAAAGTTTTGAAAAGGAATAATGTTAAAGTACAAAAACTAGGTTTTGGAAATTTAGGGCTTTTATATTTGTTTTCATCTTGTAAGTGCTAGGAAATACTTAGTATGTATTTTCAAAAACGTTGTCTGGCAGGTGGGGGAAAATTTAACCATTTACTTTTGGGGCTTAAAACTTCAATTTGTTATTCTCTTTGCTATTGTATTTTATTTTATTTTCAATGCAGACTAAGAGGTAAGTTATGTTCTTGATTGTTCAGTTTTTGACATCATCTATTCTTATTCTGGACAAGGATTTGAACTTGTTCTGAACTCAGTTTTCTCAATTTTTATGTTAAATTATTAAATGTTTATGTTATTTTTTCTAAGTATTTTCACATCTGAGACATAAGTTTTATGAGTATATTTTCTTGTATACCTTTTTATTATTTTTAATATTAATAACTGCCTCATTTTTTTGGTTGTTTTTTTGTTTACATTTTACAAATTTATCTGTGACCTTCTTTTCAGACCCTAAAACATACTCAGAATATATGTGTTCCTTTAATTTTTTTCTTAGCATTATAGAGCCTTTTGTCCTTCTGTTCCAATGTGGATTAATTCTTCCCTAGGCCTACTGCTTACAGCTATTATCTTGAGACTTCTCTTCATTTTTCTGGGGATTACTATTGTATTTTTTTCTGATTATATTCTTTTATTATGGGTCCTTGCCTTACTCTTTCTTAGTTTAGTCCTTCATTTTTCTAGAAGGCATCTTCCACATTAGCTTTCTAAGAAAGGATAAATGGGATAAAAAATATTTTGAAATCTTGCATGTCTAAAATTATCTGTATTATCATTATATGTGATCAATAATTGGAGCTAAGTTTAGAATACTAGGCTGGGAATAGTTTGAGCTCACAATTTTGAAGGCCTTATTCTATTGTAGTGGTTCTCAAAGTGTGGTCCCTAAATCAACTGCATTATTGTTACCTGGGAAGTTGTTAAAAGTACACATTTTTGTGCTCCATTCATACTGAATCAGATATGCAGAGTGGGGAGGAGAGAGGTCTTGCAGTCTGTCTTTGGAGAAACCCTCCAGTTGATTTGTGCAATGTACAAATGCCCAGCAGTATGCAGCCATATGGACTGACCATTTGATAGCAACCTCTCAATATTTGTGGGTATTTGGTGTGGGGGAAGGAAGTCACCCATTTCTCTAGAAGAATCCTCATAGCTTCTGCATAGGGTGTGAATAAAAGTAGATGGGGCCTGATGAGGGATATAATCTTGATTTCCAGGACTGTGATAAGAAGATAGTCCCACTTTTAATGGAGGAAGGAATTTATAATATCGACTACTGAACAATCCTCTGCATTTAGCTCTGTTATCTTCAGAGTCATCTGTTGTCTACATTTCTTGAGCATTTTAGAAGTCTTGTTTTGGCTTTTCTTCTTGCAGCCATTTGACTTTTTGTATTCTGGTACGTTATCACCTTTCAAATTTTTATTAAAGTTACTCTTTTGCAATACTTTTCTCTCTCATTCTCTTTATCATTGTACATGTAAATCTTTTTTATTCCCTTGGTTTCATTTGATAGGGTTTTAGAGAGGGGATAGAAAATAAATGACCATGTTTACTCTACCATTTTTATCCAGAAATCTACACATACAAGTGTTTTTAAATGTAGACTCCTGGAAGTGGTATGGGTAAGTCAGAGAATACGCTTAAAAAATTTATTAAATTTGCTGGGATGACATTGCTTAATAAAATTATATAGGTTTAAGCGTATCATTCTATAGTACGTATTCTGTATATTGCATTGTGTGTTCACCATCCAAAGTCAACTCTCTTTCCGTCACCATATATTTGACCCCTCTTTACTCTCTTCTACCTTTCACCCATCCCCCCTTTTTTCTGGTAACCACTATACTGCTGTCTGTGTCTGAGTTTTTGTTGTTTTGTTGCTTTCAGTTTTATATCCCACATACGAATGAAATCATATGGTTCTTGAGTTTTCCATCTGACTTATTTCATTTAGTATGAGATTCTCAAGATTGATGCATATTATCACAAATGGCAGTATTTCATCTTTTCTTATGGCTAAGTAGTATTCTATTCTATATATGTACCACATGTTCTTTATCCAGTCATCTATTTAAGGACACTTCAGTTGTTTCCATGTCTTGGCCACGGTGAATAATGTTGCAATGAACATAGGGGTACGTGTAACTTTACGAATAAATGTTTACAAATTTTTTGGTTAGATACCCAGAAGAGGGATTGCTGGGTCATATGATAACTCTAGTCTTAGTTTTTTGAGGAACCTCCATACTGTTTTCCATAGTGGCTGTACCAGTTTACATTCTCACTAGCAGTCTACGATGGTTCCTTTTTCTTTACAGCCTCTCCAACACTTATTTCTTGCCTTGCTGATAATAGGCATTCTAACAGGTGTGAGGAGGTACCTCATTGTGGTTTTGATTTGTATTTCTCTTATAGCTCGTGAAGTTGAGCATCTTTTTATATATCTTTTGGCTATATGTCTTCTTGGAAGAAGTGCCTGTTCAGGTCCTCTGCCCATTTTTTAATTGGATTTTTTTTTTTATTGTTGAATTGTATGAGTTCTTTGTACATCTTATTGTAGGCATTGTTTGCAAATATCTTCTCTCATCCAGTTGGTTGCCTCTTTGTCTTGTTGATGGTTTCTTTTGCTGTGCAGAAGCTTTTTAATTTGATGTAGTCTCATTCATTTATTTTCCTTTTACTTCCCTTGCTTTTGAGGTCAAATTCATAAAATCCTCATTGCAATGTCTATGAGTTTAATGCCTGTGTTTCCTTCTCGGCAATTTATTATTTCAGGTCTTATATTTAGGTCTTTGATCCATTTTGAGTTGATGTTTGTATAAGGCAACTGATAGCAGTCTAGTCATTCATTTGCACGTGGCTTTCCAATTTTCCCAGCACCATTTATTGAAGAGGCTTTCCTTTCTCCATTGTTTGTTTTTGGCTCCTTTGTCGAAAATTATTTGCCCAAATATATGTGGGTTTATTTATGGGTTCTCAACTCTGTTCCATTGGTCTGTGCTTCTGTTTTTCTGCCAATACCATGCTGTTTTGAATATTGTTGCTTTGTAGTATAATTTGATACCTCCATACCTCCAGTTTTGTTTTTTTTCCCAAGAATGCCTTGGCCTTCCAAGGGGAATTAAGGGGCCCAAAAAAAACCGAAGAATTTTTTTGTTGTTGTTCTATTTCCTTAAAAAATGTCATTGGGATTTTGATGGGGATTGCTTTAAATCTGTATATTGTTTTGGTTAATATGGCCATTTTAACTATGTTAATTCTTCCAATCCACAAATGCAGAATATCTTCCATTTCTTTATATTTTCTTCAGTTTCTTTTAATAATGTCTTGTAGTTTTCAGTATATGGATCTTTCACATCCTTTGTTAAGTTTATTTCTAGCTATTTTATTCTTTTTTTTGCAATTGCAAAAGGAATAATTTTTTTTTCATTTCTTTTTCTGAAATTTTATTGTTAGTGTATAGGAATTCAAAGGATTTTTATACATTGATTTTTGTATCTTACAACTTTACAGTATTTGTTCATTGTTTCTAATAGTTTTTGGTGGAGTCTTTAGGGTTTTCTATATAAAGAATCATGTTGTCTGCAAAAAGTGACAGTTTGAATTCTTCATTCCCAATTTGGATGCCTTTAATTTTTTTCTTTTGTCTGATTGCTCTGGCTAGGACTTCCAGTACTATATTGAATAACAGTGGTAAAGGGTGCATCCTTGTCTTGTTTCTCATCTTAGGGGAAAAGTTTTTAGTTTTTCACCATTGAGTATGATATTGGCTGAGGATTTGTTACATATGGCCTTTATTATGTTGAGGTGCTTTCCTTTTGTATGCGTTTTATTGGGTATTTTATTCGTAAATGGATGTTGTATCTTGTCAAATGCTGTTTCTGCATCTATTGATACGATCATATAATTTATTTCTAATCTTTATTTTGTTAATATTTATCACATTGATTTGCATATGTTAAACCATCCTTTGCACCCCTGGTATGAACCCCACTTGATCATGATGTGTTATCTTTTTAATGTATTGTTGTCTTCAAATTTTTATTCTGTTTAGGATTTCTGTATCTGTATTCATCAGAGATATTGGTCTGTAATTTTCTTTTTTGAGTGTGTTATCCTTGCCAGGTTTTGGTATCAGGGAATTGTTGGTTTTGCCTCATAAAATGAATTAGCATAGATGCCTCTTATTCAGTTTTTTGGAAGATTTTGAGAAGGATAGGTATTAAATCTTCTTTGCATGTTTGATAGAATTCACTAATGAAGTCATCTAGTCCTGGACTTTTACTTTTTTGGGGGTTTTTGATGATTGTTTCAATTTCCTTACCGTTGATTGGTCTATTTAGATTTCCTAGTTCTTTGTGATTCAGTCTAGGAAGATTATCTATTTCTAAGAACTTGTCCAATTCTTCTAGATTATTGAATTTGGTGGCATATAGTCTTTCATAGTATGGTTTTTTGTATTTCTGTGGCGTTGTCATAATTTCTCCTAGTTCATTTCTGATTTTATTTGAGACATTTCTCTTTTTCCCTTAGTCCAGACGGAGGTTCGTCCATTTTATTAGTCTTTTCAAAGAACTTGGTTGCATTAATTTTGTCTATTGCCTTTTTTTTCTATTTCATTTAATTCTGCTCTAATTTTTATTATTTCTTTTCTTTTACTAACTTTGGGTTCATTTGTTCTTTTTCTAGTTCTTTATGTTGAACTGTTAGGTTTACTTTGGATTTTTCTTGTTTTTTTTGAAATAGGCCTGTAATGATATAAACTTCCCTCTTATTGTTTCTTTTGCTCTATCCTGAAAGTTTTGATATGTCATATTGTCATTCTCATTTGTCTCTATGTATCTTTTGATCTTTTCTTATATTTCTTCTTCAACCCAGTCTTAGCATGTAGTTTAATCTCCACATATTTGTAGTTTTTCCTTTTTTCGTGCTGTTGATTTCCAATTTCAAAGCATTGCGGTTGGAGAATATGCTTGGTATGATTTCAGTCTTCTTAAATTTGCTGAGGCTAGTTTTGTGTCTCAAGATATGGTCTATTCTTGAGAATATTCCATATGCACTAGAAAAGAATGTGTAACTTGCTGTTCTGGGATGAAAGGCTCTGTAAATATCAATCATGTTCATTTGGTCTAATGTGTTATTTAAGGCTGATTTCCTTATTGATTTTTTGTTCAGATGATCTGTTCATGGCTGTCATTTGGGAATTTAGATCACCTCTTATAGTTGTGTTTTGGTCAGTTTTTCCCTTTAGTTCTCTTAGTACAGCTTTATATATTTTAGTACTCCCGGAGAATATACTTTTAATTTTAGCATCGTTTTCAAATAAAATTCTAAGTAAAATTATAATGACTACTGAATTATTCTGTTGTTATTTATTTACTGCAAGATTACATTTTAAGGTGCTGTTGCTGCATTTTTTTGGCATCTAAAATAGATTGACTTTTATAAAATTGAATTATATTTTAGAAATTTGAAGAAAACTGAAGACAGAAAAAGGAAACTAGAGGAACTTCTTAATTCTGTTGGTCAAAAAGTATCAGAACTCAAAGAAAAGTAAGTTTATAAATGTATACCCCCAGTCAATGCCTGAAAATGTGGATAGTACTGAAGCCTATTTCTGCTGTGTTTTTTCTTATACATACATACCTATGCTAAAGTTTAATTTATGCATTAGGTGCAATAAGATATTAACAATAACATAATAAAATGGAGCAATTATAATGAAATACCATAATAAAAGTTATGTGAATGTAGTCACTGGTTTCAGGGGATCCCTTGTTGAAGTCTTAATATATACTCATTACTTTTTGATGTAACATGTTACCATCAATAGGAACACATTTTCTGTTCACATCTTTACCCACAAATTTAATGCCTTTTCCATCTTAACTAAGCACTTATCAGGCACTGTGGCCATAACTTTTGTGGCTTGAGATTCAGCAGCAAAACTAGCATGAATTTCTTTTTTCTTTTTCACAATTTCACAGCTAGAAGATTCATTGTTACCATAGATCTTAGTAACCTCGGCATCTGCTTTTTTAATTATTATTAAGTCAGGAACTTTCACCTTTTCGCTTAAACAAAGCACTTTGCAGCTTTTCTTTGATATGTTCGAACTGCCAGCATCACTACTCTTGCACCTTAGGGTCATTATTAAGTAAAATAAGTGTTACTTGAATACAGGCACTGTGATACTGTGACAGTTGATCCGATAAAGCAGATGGTTGCTAAGTGACTAACAGCAGGTAGCAGATACAGCATGGATATCCTGGACAAAGGGATGATTCATTTCTTGGGCATGAAAATATTTGAGGATGGCATGAGATACATCACGCTACTCAGAATGGCTTGCAATTTAAAATTTATGAATTATTTGTTTCTGGAATTTTTCATTTAACTTTTTTGGACTGTAGTTGACCGAAGGTAACTGAATCCCTAGAAAACAAAACCACAGGGGGTGGGGTGGAGACTACTATGTGAGATTAAATATAGTATATGTTATCATTTGCTTTCAGTTTTATGAAACTGAAACTTTTCTAAAAACATTTTTTTTCAAATGATGTGTTACATTTCCTTTTTTTCTTAAGGAAGAAATATAAATTATTGTACCAAAAAGGAATTTGTTAGACTAAAAACTACCAATTTTTCTCTATATGTAGTCAAGAATAATATTCTCTTTATATTTATATATATTTACTCATAGAAAAAAAACCCCAAAAACCTCAAACTCATAAATTCAATGTTTTTGATATTCTTGAATATTTTTTACGTTAGAAACATAGGAAAGAAATCACATTATTTTCTTCCAGGTATAATTTGTGAACTGTAAGAAAAATATTTCATTCTTTTTAGTATCATATGCTCAGAATCAGTATTTAATATTCAGCTAATTGTTTAATATTTATTGAGTAGTTAGCTATGGTAGTAATGTTTGATTCCGTTTATAAGTCATTTGCACATGTGTGAGGTGTTGTACTAGACACCTTAAACATTTATCTTTTTTAGTACTTAAAACAATACTAAAAGGTGGATATTCTTCCATTTTGCATATTAGGAAGCTGAAGATTAGAAAAGTTACTTTTTGGCTAAGTTGAGCAGCTAGTAAATGACTAAGCTAGCATTAAAATCTCGATTTGCCTAACTTTATGAATTTCCTGTTCTTAATCACTATATAATACTACCAGTATTTTAGGAGGATTATTATGAAAAAATTTGGAATTAACTTTTAATTTTGAGTGAAACAAAATGGCATTTTCCATTTTAGAGTCATTGTCAAGAATGAGTGAATTCTTGTTAACAGTAGTTATTTATCATGATCCTTAATTAAGATTTAATTAACTCTAGGTTGTGAGTGACAATCTTATTTTCGGTTATTTATAAAGAAGAAGAGAGTTGAAAAATAAGCATGATCTATCAATTTTTAAATTCTAATTAGACAAAATTAAGGAGACATTTGCCATTTTTAATATCACTTGTACAGAAATGTGCAAGTAAATTTAATCAAATATATACTGCAAAACCATGTACAAGGTGTAGTATGAATTGTTGAGGTAAGTAAAGGTGTTATGGTCTGTTTCCAGATCCAAAGTAGTGCATCCAATGGATTTTATGAGATGATGGAAATGTTATATAATCTGTGCTATCCAATATGGTAGTCACTAGTAATTTGAGACTATTGAGAATTTGGAATGTGGGTAATACGACTGAGGAACTGAATTTCAAATTATATTTAATTTTCATTAATTTAAATCTCAGTAGCCACATGTGGCTGGTGGCTACCCTATTGGATATCTGTGTTCTATAGTGTTGTATGTCTAAGAGAAGGAATAGAGCACTTCAACAGGCAATGATGTATGCTGTAAAGTACATCAAACTTAATATCAGACACACCCACACATGAATTTTAGATCCTCTGTTGATTCTTGGTGAGAACCGTGCAGTAATCTGTTTGGATATGTTTCCATATCCTGTGCATTTGTAGGCAATTAACATAAGTGTTGAAGGACTAACTAATCATGTGGAATATTATTAGTTTATGTAATAGAATAATAAATTTGTACAAGTATTTTTTTAGGAAAATAATTTAAAAAGAGTTACAAACTTTGGTGAATGGATATATAGGGGGAGAATATATACTGTTGACTGAATATTTGAGGTGAAGTTTAAAATTTTGTTTTTTATAGGTAGATGTTTGAGAGAATTAGAGTGAGGAGTGGGATAGGGATGAGGAAGGGATGGAAGATATTCTGAATATATCCTGAAGAAGGGCATAGCAGATAAAGGATAGAGCATTTTATGAAAATATAAAATTATTCAGATGTTTACATATAATTTTGCTGGACTGGAATAGAATAAAATAAAACTGAAACGATAGATTGGATCAACCTGTGACAGGGCCTTCAATGTCAAATGGAGAAGTTTGAACAGGGACTTAAATTAAGTCTCTGTGAGAATGCTACACTTTAAGTATGTATGTATTGGCACATGTGTCTGTTCTGTTGATGATATTTTGACACAATATTATCAGTAGTATCATTAATTAAATTTTCATATAAAAGTTTACTACTTAAGGTTAATTAATCAAATCCCTCTTAAATCTCTTTGCCTTTAATTAGATTTTAATGTTTTCATAGATTTCAGAGCAGGACTTCAGAAGCTGCCAAACTTGAATCTGAAGTAAGCAAAGCACAAGAAACAATTAAAGCTGCAGAAGTCTTAATTAATCAGCTTGATAGAGAACACAAGAGATGGAATACACAGGTTTGTTTGAGAGAGAGGTCAAAAAGGGGCTTCCTTTAAAATACAGGAATTCTGTAATGTTGTCTATTTGTTTAAAAAAGGAAAGAAATACCCATTAAATTTCAGCTTAAGATAAATAATCTAGATATTAATGGCTGTTATGTGAATTAATCTTTAAGCAAAGTATCTTTATATGAATGGATTTGAGACAAAACAACCTATCCCTTTTTTAGTTATCTATGTTAATGTGGAGAAGAGCAGGGACAAAATGAGTCCATGGAAAATTGGACACTCTAAGCTTAGAGATTTTTTTTTTTTTTAATTTAACTTCACCAGGACAATAACCTAAGGAATTGACAGC
>NW_011888920.1:370244-379188 GCF_000151845.1 Pteropus vampyrus
AGGTGTTATGGTCTGTTTCCAGATCCAAAGTAGTGCATCCAATGGATTTTATGAGATGATGGAAATGTTATATAATCTGTGCTATCCAATATGGTAGTCACTAGTAATTTGAGACTATTGAGAATTTGGAATGTGGGTAATACGACTGAGGAACTGAATTTCAAATTATATTTAATTTTCATTAATTTAAATCTCAGTAGCCACATGTGGCTGGTGGCTACCCTATTGGATATCTGTGTTCTATAGTGTCGTATGTCTAAGAGAAGGAATAGAGCACTTCAACAGGCAATGATGTATGCTGTAAAGTACATCAAACTTAATATCAAACACACCCACACATGAATTTTAGATCCTCTGTTGATTCTTGGTGAGAACCGTGCAGTAATCTGTTTGGATATGTTTCCATATCCTGTGCATTTGTAGGCAATTAACATAAGTGTTGAAGGACTAACTAATCATGTGGAATATTATTAGTTTATGTAATAGAATAATAAATTTGTACAAGTATTTTTTTAGGAAAATAATTTAAAAAGAGTTACAAACTTTGGTGAATGGATATATAGGGGGAGAATATATACTGTTGACTGAATATTTGAGGTGAAGTTTAAAATTTTGTTTTTTATAGGTAGATGTTTGAGAGAATTAGAGTGAGGAGTGGGATAGGGATGAGGAAGGGATGGAAGATATTCTGAATATATCCTGAAGAAGGGCATAGCAGATAAAGGATAGAGCATTTTATGAAAATATAAAATTATTCAGATGTTTACATATAATTTTGCTGGACTGGAATAGAATAAAATAAAACTGAAACGATAGATTGGATCAACCTGTGACAGGGCCTTCAATGTCAAATGGAGAAGTTTGAACAGGGACTTAAATTAAGTCTCTGTGAGAATGCTACACTTTAAGTATGTATGTATTGGCACATGTGTCTGTTCTGTTGATGATATTTTGACACAATATTATCAGTAGTATCATTAATTAAATTTTCATATAAAAGTTTACTACTTAAGGTTAATTAATCAAATCCCTCTTAAATCTCTTTGCCTTTAATTAGATTTTAATGTTTTCATAGATTTCAGAGCAGGACTTCAGAAGCTGCCAAACTTGAATCTGAAGTAAGCAAAGCACAAGAAACAATTAAAGCTGCAGAAGTCTTAATTAATCAGCTTGATAGAGAACACAAGAGATGGAATACACAGGTTTGTTTGAGAGAGAGGTCAAAAAGGGGCTTCCTTTAAAATACAGGAATTCTGTAATGTTGTCTATTTGTTTAAAAAAGGAAAGAAATACCCATTAAATTTCAGCTTAAGATAAATAATCTAGATATTAATGGCTGTTATGTGAATTAATCTTTAAGCAAAGTATCTTTATATGAATGGATTTGAGACAAAACAACCTATCCCTTTTTTAGTTATCTATGTTAATGTGGAGAAGAGCAGGGACAAAATGAGTCCATGGAAAATTGGACACTCTAAGCTTAGAGATTTTTTTTTTTTTTAATTTAACTTCACCAGGACAATAACCTAAGGAATTGACAGCGTTAGCCATTTACTTTTTCTATTACTATTATTTTAACTCTGTTAAAGTGTTGACTTTGTTTTTTGTTTGTTTGTTTTTCTTTAACCAATTAAATTCCCTCCCTCACCAGATTCTCCTCATCTGCTCATCCAATAATGTTTGATTGCCCTAACTATGCCCCTTCTCAGCTCCTTTCTCTGCAAGTATTCTGATGTTATTTCATTTAGTCGTAAGAGTATCCTGTACTCTGATGCTGACCAGAGCTATATTTCTAGTTAGCTGAGTTTTAAATTCATATTTTCAATTACCCTTTAGATAATTGCATTTAACTATCTCTGGAACTCAAACATAACATGTATAAATTAACTTATTTTCTTTTTCTCATCCCAAATCTTTTATTTCTTATCTCTCATAAGGCATCTTTCTTCAAGGCATTAAAACTAAAAACGTGGTTGTCTTAGACTATTGTTTACTTGTCATATCCATTTACAAATATCTCTCATATTTGCCTTCTATCCTTAATGCCAATCCCTTTCTTTTTTCTCCTGAATTCTCCTAACTTGTCTCCTTCCTATCTGACCCTTTAATTGGTTTGTTTTTCATTCCTTAAACCCAGTCTCATCACATCACTCACTGCCCTCTTTAAGCACTTTTAATGGCTTATTATTACCACAGGTTAAAAAAGAAGTCTTTTGAATGGCATGAGAAACTTTTCACAATCTTTCTCCCTCTAGTCTTTCTCTCTTTTTTCTTTGCTTTTTTATTGCTACTCTTTCTGCTGAAACTTATGCTTTAGGTACACTATGCTTTTAGATAATGAGTCTCCATGCTTTATGTTTGTTTTCATACTACATCTTACTTGTGTTTTCATACTACATCTTACTTGTGTTTTACAAAATGATGCTCATTTACAATACATATTTAACTGTGATTGAGACAAAAGTTTTTCATTCATTAAAATCATTTGGAACTTTCAATGACAACATATATTTATCTTTACAAATATATTGGGATGTCATACATTCATTTAATATCAGTGACGTGGAAGACCTTATTGAAGTTTTTACATTTTGACAGTTGTATTCAAGATCGGTTTAAAGTAATTTAAATCCATAAATTATTTTTTCCACAGTCAAAATTCTAATTTATGAAGCTGTCATTTTTTTTTTCTTGTTAAAACACATCCATACATCATTCTCTCTTTTTTTTTCAGGTTGCAGAGATAACAGAGGAATTAGCTACTCTTCCTAAACGAGCTCAACTAGCTGCTGCATTTATTACATATCTTTCTGCTGCTCCCGAGGGTCTGAGAAAAGCCTGTTTGGAAGAATGGACTAAGTCAGCTTGTCTTGAAAGTTTGTATATAGTTATAAATGAATTTGAAATTTCAGCATACTAAAAATGCATCTTTTGTTTTTTGCCATTTTTCTTGTTTTAAATGAGAAAATTTTCTGTAAGTTAAAAATACCATAGCTACTTTAGGTTTGCCAAATTCTGCAAATGTTCTGATAATTGTTTTATTATAATGATTCTTCTATTCCTAAACTCTATAAAACAGACCACTGAATTATTGTTGATATTACATGATTGCAGTTAAACATTTTATTACTTTAATTTTATAGCAGTTTTATATCTTATGATAAGATGCAGGAACTCCAAAACTCCTTGTGAATTTTGTGGTTTTCACAAATTATTATAGCTGTGAAACATTCATTTAATAGATAAAATATAAATTAACTGAATGCCATTTCTTTGCATTTGTTTTTCTTTTTAAGCTGATTTTCCCCTTAGCTTCTGGTGTTAAATGGGGGAAGAATGGATTGAATATTAAGGATAATCACAGAAGTTTTGTTTGAGTATATTTTAAATAATTTTAGTTTCCTTTCCTTTGTCAAGTACAAGATTGTTATAGTAAAGAATTATTGATAACTTTAACTTTTCAGAATTTGATCTGAGGAGATTTCTTTGTACTGAAAGTGAGCAGTTAATTTGGAAAAGTGAGGGACTACCATCAGATGACCTTTCCATAGAAAATGCTATTGTTATCTTACAGGTAATTAATCCATTTATTTTCCCATAAGAGATGTTTCTTTTGAAGCTTGCTCCAAGAATTACCTTCTTCAAATTCTTAGGCTTTCACAGTTGTTAAATAAATGTGAAAATATTTTGCTAATGAAAATTTATTTATGATTCGGTTGATAAATCTATAATTTCCAGTGTAATTTATTTTTTACCTTACTATAAAAGTATAAGTAGTAGTGTTTTGATGACAAAATATTCTAAATTGAATTCCTTAATAGTAATAGAAAATATTTTTGAATACCCAATTTATTTAGTTGTATAGTTCCTTCATCTAGCGTATACGATTTTATATTTTTAAATATTTTTCTTTTTAAAACAAAGTTATATAAAGTGAAGATGAGATAAATTTTGGGCCATAAGTTAGAGATTGATCATATGCATATTTTGGAAAATTATTTTTTCACATAGTATATGTGTCCCAAAAGTCATTGTTTAAACTTGAAACTATTATAACCTTATTAACATAAAAAAACAAATTCCAAATCATGTATAAGTAATTTATTTCAGTGAAGTTTTTTTTTTTTTTTTCCATTAACTTGGTTTACCTTTCTGTTATGGAACCTGGAAGATAATTTTGCCCCATGATAATATGATTTTTTTTCCTGTTTTTTTTTTTTTCTATCTCAATAGTTTATGAGACACCAATTTTCTGTTTTCTCTGTAACCTCTCTGCCCACACACCATTTCCTTATTTCATATCTGCAAAGTCTCAGAGAAAGCATGAACAGTAAATGCTCCTCTTTAGGTAACACATGCATAATATTATAAGAAATGTTTTGTGGGCTCTGTTCATTCTTGGATAATTTAGTTCGATTAGTACTCTTAATCAGCTAATATACTTTGGCTCATTACATTAGCATGTTACCAGTAGAGAAATTGGTAGCCAAAGATTAAATGGTTGATTTGGCTTGTTCTTTAATTTATTTTTTAAACGTTTCTCATTATTATTTTTTACACTAGAATTACAAATCTGGAACTCTAAATGTGTATATAAATAAGTTCATTCAGTTATAGCAAATCGTGTGATTTTTTAAATCATATTTGTTATTCTTTCTCCAGACTTTTGTAATTGCCTCTTTTTCCTTTATCGGTAATATAAGAAAGCAATCATTTGCAGATTTAAAAAACACAGTTTAAGTATTCTTTTTTTATTTCATAAGAAATCAGGGGGGTGAACCTTTAGAAAAGCTATTGCAATAATTTTTTTATTGATGATAATTTAATTTTACTGATAAGTACTTTTGTATTCTGATTATCTTTCCTTATAAATATATGAGAAATTGTTTTTAAAATTAATTTTAATAATAAACTTACTTTATATTTAATATTGCCAAGTTTCTTATAGATACTTATAAGCATTTACATGACAAAACAAAAACTATTTGGAAAAATATTTTAGAGTAATTAGTTATTCTGTTGAAATGAATTTGCCATTAGGATCAACACTCTATCTCAATTCTAAAGTATATTAGGTTTAGAATACACCGTTATAGGTAAGGGTGTGATTGGATAGCATGTCTAAAACATCTCTTTAACATCAACGTGTAGTATATGTGATGAACATGAAATTAGATCTCTAAATATATACAAACTGGGTTTCTAGGAAGTCTTCCTGAGAAAAAATGGCTCAATATAATTAATAAAATGTATTTTTGAATCAGGGAGGTATTACATCTGATTAACTATACTAGAGCTTTTCTGAGATTCTCCCTCTCAGTGGAGGTCCACATTTAAGGCCTATAGTCACTTTTAATTGGTGCTAAGAAAAGCCCAAATTATTTCTTTGTCTTACAAAGATGCTTACTTAGAATGACTATATTTAAGTTAAGCTAACTATTGAAGTGCATTTATTGTCTGGGAGAGGAAATAGTCAAATAATTATCTGTCATTGGTCTGTAACAAGAATTAGATTGATTAAATTAGTAGAAAGCTCACATTATCTATGTCCTTGAGGGACAGGGAAAGAACTTGGCCATGATGACTGTATATAGTGGATTGCTGTGATTTCTGCCTGTTGTCCTGATGTAATTATTAGCAGTTTTCCTTTTACTCTCAAAAGTTCCCTGGTTGGGGTGATAAATTATATGATCTTTTTAATATTTTGGGATTCAGTGCATTAATGAAGAGCATAAGGCTATTAGAACATATGGAGAAAGATGTGAGCGAAAATATCCAAAAAGGTGGAAAAGAGGATTAATTTAAATATCATAGTATTATAAATTTTTCGTGATTTTAATCTCACAGTATTATACACTTTTCTTGTGAAGACATGTATTAATTATTTGGTTTTTATTATATATAGACAGTTAAGTGTCAAATAAATTTTCTTTAAATGACTCAGAATTTTTTTTTCCAGTTAAGTTAATTATGTTTTCTGTTTATTTTCTTTCTTTTTAAATTAAATTTATTGAGGTGACATTGATTAATAAATAATACATTATATGTATATTGTATCCAAATTTTTCCTTCCTACCATTTAGTGTATACTGAGGAAATGTAGACTAATTTAATACTAGTCTGAAGAATATACAGTTATAAAGGTAAATCAAATAAGGAATTGTTCTTTTTCAAATAAATCCCAAATAATTAACATAACAATCAACACTATGCATACTTGCTATGTTATGCATATATTATTATTATTTAACAATTAATACAGGTAAAACACTTAAATACTAAACTCATTGAATTTACAAAACCCTATCTAGTAGGTGCATGTATTATCCTTTTTATAGATGTGGAAATTGAAGCACAGAAGGTTTAAGTTGCTTGTCCAAGGTCACAAAGCTATCAAGTGGTAGAGCCAAGATTCAGACATTGCCATCTAGCCAGTCTATGCTGTAAAACTGCCTTTCATAGCTGTGCATGTGTTTTTGTGTATATTTTTAAATTCATTAAACTTGTATTATTCCTGTTAATATAATTTTTCTTAACTAATCAATAGATAGGCTTAGTTTTATTTATAAAATGTTTCTACTCTTATCCTGCTTACAGGTATTAAAAATATAAATAAAATTACAGAATATCCTAGATGTTTTGAAATAATCTCTTTCAAAAATATCCTCTGCCCAGTCTTCTCTTTACCCCAACCAAGGAGAGAAGAATTAAAGGAAGTATTGTATATCTCTAGCCTGTGACCTCTGTTCTGAGCTCTTGATCTATAGTTCTAACTCCCTGTTTGATATTACCTAGAACTTCCTTCCTAGGTAGCTCAGGCTGTCTCTTAACTAATCATCATCATCATCATCATCATCATTATTATTATTATTTTTAGTCAAGAATCTTTCAATGGCCAAATACCATCCATTTAAGCAAAAAAAAAAAAAAAAGCAACTTATGTTTTTAAGTAACTGAGATGTTCAAAAGATTGGGACTAGCTTTAGTATTCAGATGGTGTTACCAGGACATCATTCTCTCTCTCCATCTTAAGAGATGGATTTATTCTCACATAGGTTCTCTCCATCCTGCATTAGGATGGCCATTGGTGACTCTAGACTTAACCGTTATCAGAGTATATACTTCCAGACTAAAGATGTTTCTTCACCTCTGCTCCCTGCTCCAGTGCATTTATGTCATAACTTCAAAAGGATTCTGATTGATTTGCTTGTGTCACTTGCTTGTTCTTTGGGGGCAGTGTTAGATGATTGATAATCCCAACAAAAATATATTGAGTTTGATATGAAAGGTAGGCAAAGGTAGCTATTCACTCTATCTTTTTTCTTCCTTCCCCACTCGCTATAAACTGCTTCTCTTTTATTTCCTACCAATGGAGATGTTATACTTGAAAGATGCAAACTGCAAGTCATTCTCACTATGTTTCTTTAATTTTACCTATGGTTACTAATTCAGCAAGTCTTGTGAAATCAATTTCTCAAATATGTTATGCTTTTATCCTCTTCTAACCATATCCATTGCCAGTTAGGTCTTCTATATTTAGACCTTCTATATTTTATATCTGGACAATTATATGATTATTTCAGTTGGTCCCATGCCTCTAGTATTATTTCCTTACTGCTATTGAGATGATTGGTCTAAAATGTTAATCTGATCATGACAGTCTCTGGATTAATATATTTCAGTAACTTCCCATTGCCTGAAGTATAAGAATTTCATTATCTTTAAACATGGCATGAAAAGCTCGTCATGATCAGAAAGACTGTGATTATTCCTGCAGCATCTTTATTGACTACTGTTTTCACTCCAGCTATGCCAGCCTACTGGTAGTTTTCCAAATGCACCCAGGCTTTTTATTCCTCTCTCCATCATGCTGTTGTCTTTGCCTGAAATGCTTTTTCACTTCTTTGCGAAACTAAGTTTATTTTATCTTTCTTAGTTTAACTTGAATTGCTTCCTAGCAAATTCCTGTAGCTCTCCCTTTGATTCCATAGAATATTGTGTCCTCTTTAATTGTTTACTTCTTTATTGCATGTGAAGTGATTGAAGTTAAGGGAATGTTATAATTTCTGTACCGCTCACATTATGTTACTGTAGTTAAGCAACGTATGGTAGATGAATGAATGAATGAATAAATGAATGAATAAAAGCTTGACATTTTTGGATCTAATATAATTTCTTACATGTAGCATTTAACTACATTTAATAATGAAATACAAACGTAAAATATGCCTTAGAGATTTTGTCTAAATCTCTCTGGAAAAGTATAAATAAATGAATGTAAACTTGAAATACTCTGAAATTCTCTTTTTTTTAATTATTCATTTTTATTATGGTGATGTCGGTTAACCAAATCTAATAAGTTTCAGATGTACAATTTAACAGTAATGCATATACATATATATGTACACACACACATAGACACAGACACACACATATATTGCATTGTGTGTTAGATTAGATTTCTTTTTATCATCACATATTTGACCCCTTTTATCCCTCCTCCTCCACCCGACCGTCTGGTAACCATTAGTCTATTGTCCATGTCCATGAGTACTCTGAAATTCTTATGCATATTTTCTGTGCTAAAACATGATTTTCTGAAACTTTATCTTTTTTTTTTTTAACTGCATCAGATCATTGGTTTGAAAACATGGGTAAGAACTTTTTAAAAAATTTAAAATTGTTATTTTCATGGTTAGAAAAACTAGAAGACTTGTTAAATATTTGCTGCTGAATGCTAGCATAGAATAACATCTAAAATCTAGGCATAGGTAATACTTAAAAGCATATTTACTAACCATCTCATTTTGCTGGAAATAGCAGATTTATATGATGGAGCAGTAAGTGAAACCTCCAGAAATAGATGCTGGGTGAAGATCACACAGGAGTGTGACACTGAGGGAACTGTGGTTCATTTTAGGTACAAGCGAAAAGGGGGTGGGGT
>NW_011888920.1:379778-396897 GCF_000151845.1 Pteropus vampyrus
ATACAGTAAGGACTATACTTATTGTAGTTAAACTTAATTACTGATCACTCTAAAATTTATTAATATGGCGCCTGATAGAGTTAAAAACTACTTTTAATTAATTCTTCCTCATGGTTACATATTTATAGTCTCCAAAGATTGAGAGAAAAACTCAATAAGTAATTCATAAAATTTTAGGAAATTATTTCCTAAAAACTTGTAATCTTTTCTTTTTTTTTTTTTTTTAAATTAGAGTCGTGTATGCCCATTTCTTATAGACCCTTCTTCCCAAGCTACGGAATGGTTAAAGACACATTTGAAAGACTCGCGCTTGGAAGTTATTAACCAGCAGGTACGTATTGCTTGTAATTTAGATACCAACTAGTAATGGCATCTTATGATGAAAAGAAGTCTGGGTCTGTAATCAGAAAATACAGATTCAAAGTGGAGCCTTATAATTTACCTGGTATGGGACCTGGGGAAAGAAATGTAACTCTTTTAGCTTCAGTTTTCTAATTTATAAAGAAGAGATAAGAATCTTTGATTCCTTTTATGTGCAGGGCATTGATTTAAGCCCTAGGAATTTAGTAATGTGTACAGTAGTCACAGCTCCTGCCGCATGGAAATGATAGTCTCATAGGCTAGAGAGACAATTTATAATGTTTATACTAAATTATGATTAAAGACACAAGTATAAGATCCTGTAGAAGTAAGAGTTACTAACTTAGCTTGAAGAAAGCCTCCTAGATTTTTAGCATATTTATAGTTTCTCTTGGTGTGGCTTATAATTTCTTGTTCCTTTAACTCACCAAGAACACCTTTGATGTGTCCTAAAATTTGACATTTGTAGTTAAATGTAATCATAATCTTTTGGGTAGTGACTTCTCACTGTCATATTTATCTTGCCAAGGAAATTTTTTTGGCCAGGTTTTTTTCTTCTTTATTTTGAGAATGTTCTAGTGTGTGATTAGTTTTCATAGATAGTCTTCAGGTGATTGAAAACTTACCTCTTTAAAAGGTACTTATAAAATGGGGATATTTACTTCATTTGCATGTGTTAAGAAGAATTATAAATTACATAATATACAAAATACTTATAGTTTGTAGTAGATCTTAATAATTATTATTTCAAATGTTTAATTTATTTTAACCACAGTTAGAGGTCTGGAGTGATATTTGAAACTAGTCTTTCCCTAGCCAGAATTTCATTTAAAGGTTTTTTTTTTTTACTCTGATTAGGCCTACTACGCTAAGAAAAGTTTACTAGAATTTATCATTTTGCCTTTCTTGTTCCATTGAATATTTAATTTTGAACAAAACCAAAATAGTTCTTATTAACAGTTGGGTGAGTAACTTATTGCATATAGAATTTCAAAATTTGTTTCTGCATCAATTTGAAATTATAGTAGAAGACTGAAAAAGGCTTTTTTTATTGTTAATGTAAAAATCCTTATTTTCTTATATGTCTATTTAAATTATTTATGAAATTTATTTGATAATTTATTCAACTAAAATAATTCATCACCAAGTACTTATAACTAGAAAAGCAATCATAAATAATCTGAATTGTTAACATGCAGATTAAATTTTAAAATACTCATATTATTCTTGTTAATATTTTCATTCATTATCTGTAAGAGCCTTTGTAAATATTAAGGAAATAAAAGAATTAATATGTATTCTTTTTTATTCTCTTAGGATAGTAACTTTATCACAGCTCTCGAGTTGGCAGTACGTTTTGGGAAAACCCTTATAATACAAGAGATGGATGGCGTAGAACCTGTTCTTTATCCATTATTGAGACGAGATCTGGTTGCTCAAGGTAAATATTTAACAGTTTTCAGAGAGTAATTGTTTTTAAAATTTCCACAGTAATTAAGTTCATAACTGACTTTTTTTTTGTCTTGCCACTGAATCTTAGGAAATAGAAACTTTTTGGGGAGGATGATGGTAATGTCATTAGAGTCTAATAGTAATAGCAAGTAAATTCTTAAAGTGCCTTTCTAAAAGAGGCACTGTATTGGGGATCTCTAAGGCTGCTCCTGAGTATAGTGTTTTATTGGGAATACATATAGAACCTAGTATAGTCACATTCATGGCTAAGATTTATTGCAGGGAAAGTATTCAAAGCAAAGTCAGCAAAGAGAAAAGGCACATAGGTGAAGTCAGGAGTCAAGAAACCAGATGCAATCTTCCATTGGAGTCACACTGGCAGTACTTAATTCCCCCAGGACTAGATTGTGACAGCGCTTATGAAATGATGTCTACCAAGGAAGCTTATTAGAGACTCAGTTCCCAGAGTTTTTATTGGGCCTGATTATGTAGGCACATTCTTCTAGGCATGTTGCAAAATTCCAGACTCCTCAAAGGAAAGCAGGTGTTTAGCATTAACCCCATTGTTTGTACAATCAGTTGAAGCACAGTGAGTCACTCTTATGTGATCTGGGAATGGTGAGAACCCTCTCTAAATCCAAATTTCCAGATTCCATTTGTGGGCCTACCTTGTAAGCAAGACTTTTTAAGAGTCTCAGGACTGCTATGTTACCTCTTTTCTGCATGGGCACCTAACCCAGACTTTGATGATTAGAAAATAATGTTCTTAAACTATAAGCCTGTCATGAAAAGTGTATACGCATGCATAGATATGTACTTATAGATACATGCATACACTTACACCACACATACTGGTAGCACTACAAAGTTTAAGTAGAAAATTGGAACAAAGAAAGAGCGAAGCATGCACTATTCATTGATCACCTATTATCCCACAGATCAGTATGCTTGGCCTTGCAGAGGTTGATATGTTGTGGAAAGAATTCTACTAGTGGGACTTTTGCCTTTGTAACCTGGAGTTACCCTCTAGAGTTCAGTCTCTGGTCTCGGTCTGTTCTTTTTTGATGTTAACTCAGATATGTTGAGCTAGTTCTTGCTGTGCTAGTTTCAAGGGGGGATGGAAATGAACCTTTAGTGCTATCTGAATTTAACACTCTTCAGTCTATATTCTGGCCCTTGAGGGTTCATTAAATATAAACCCCCGGTCAAGTTCTAACAGTATCTGTGGCATTGTCTGAGAATGGGTGTTGATAAGTCCGAGAAGCTGGATCTAATGAAAAGTGATATATTCCACATCATGATTGAACCACTATCACATTATGAACCACTATGCTAGATAGTTGTACAGGGCTTTTTGAGTAAATTTGTTTATTTTATAATTAGGAAAAGAGAGTAATCTCTGCCCCTACCTTACTTTTTCCACTTTCCTCTCAGGGTTGGATGCATTCATGTCACATTAGTTGAAGTCTCTTATCCTCTTTTAATATACTGCAGGTTGTCTTTTTCCAGAATGTTGAATTCCTCATCAATTGCCATTTTGTCATCATACATTTTGGGGTCAGTGGATGGTTGGAACCACATAAAACAAAGTCTGTGTCCAAGTAAATTTACATCCTGGTGTCCTTAATATAAGCAATATGAACTGCCTTCCTATATTCTAAGGTCAAAGCTGGTACAAATAATGGGAGTAGAATTTTCTTTTTCTTATCAGGTTTGTGCCGTTCAGAAATCCCCTCAAATGTGTGTTGATCAAAAAGATCGAGGTACAATTCCTCCTCAATTTCTCGTTATTTTTTACTTCCTGATTCTTGTGTGCCTAGTTGCTCCACCCTGCAGAAGGTAGATGTGGCAGTTTGTAACTGGTAAAAAATTGAAGAGAGCTCGATCAGCTAGCCATGTAGAAGTTGTTGAGAGAGAGGCTTGGTATAGATGGAAAATTGTTTGTTTTACTAACCATAGATATCAAAAGTATTTTTTATTACCATTCCAGTCCTTTATGGTTATTTCATTTCCATGATGAGTTTGAGAATGGATCCAGAAGTTATAGTAGAGATAATAGCTGAACACTTTTGGTTGGCATTTTTAGTCCTGATGCTTCATATTAAGCATGGTTGCTTCATATGGACATATATATGTGCAACATAAAGATTAAATTTGTGATTAATTGGATATGTCTTTGTTAGCCCATTTGAATCTGGGTAGCCCTATGGGCTGACACAGCCAGACCAATAGTTCTCTAATGGAAGTGATTTTGTCCCCCAGGTGACATTTCGCAACGTCTTGGAGACATTTTCGGTTGTCACATTTGGGAAGTCTATGCCAGGGACAGCTTAAAATGCACAGGCCGTCTCCCCAAGACAGATAATTTTCCAGCACAAATTGTCCATAGTGTTCAGGTTGAGAAACCCTAAGCTAGTTCGCTAGTTGTGACCCATGAATCTCCGTACTGGTATATTTCTGTTAGTCTCAGCATGATAGGCTTTATAGCCAAGAGTACTATTTGCAGTCAGCTCACTGTATAAATACTCATTGCTATAGATAGCCAGGAATTTTACCTATGGATAGCAGATGGCTATAAGTTTCCATTGGATTTGCTTATCTGTGAGATTATTTGTAGTTATCTGTATTTCTATTCTTCTGGAGAATATAGGGATAAAAGGCAAGGATTGATTTACAACTGCTTGGATTACTTACAAAGTTGCCTCTTGCAACTTTTCAGGAGCTTCCATTCAAACCTAGCCACATATTTGTTGACCAGATAAATAGTTTCAGTAAAATTTCTAGGTACTGGCATGCTGCTTCTAATTGGCCAAGGAGTTATTCAGTTGTTGGTTCTCTTTCTTTGTAGATGGTGGCTGTAAAACCGGCAGTTTATCCTTAATGGGCTGTGTGATGTCTCCTTGGGCAATGTCAATTCGGTTATTAGGGAGCAGGTTTTGTATTTGTCTTTATTTAAGTCCCATTCATCTTCGATTAGTTAGGCTTAAATAGTATTCAGTACCATTCAATGGAGCAATTTTCTCAATGGAGATCATTATCAAAATGTTTCACCTATATGGAAATTCACACAGTATTGGATTTATCTAGCTCAGATGATTATATATTTCTGAAGAGTTTGGACCTGTAACGGCTTACTGCATATGATAAACCAATTTTGGTCTTCTTGCCCCCCAAAAATAATGTAAAAAATAATCATTAGTAGTCATTAGCAATGTCCAAGTCTGCAAACCAAGTATCAGCTATGGTAGCAACTTTTAGGGTCATTATTATGTCAGGCACTTTGAAAATGGTGATGGCCACCTCTTGGTTTAAGTTTGAGTGGTCACAGCAGACTATTCACGCAACAGTTTCCAAAATCAAGACAGACAAAATTGTGTAGCACTTTTGCCTGATATAAAAAGACTAAGTTTCTTTTTCATTTCCTGGCATGATGCATTTCAATATTGGGAGGACTTGGATATAATTAAAGAATGATCTTGCCGATATCTTTAGTTGATTGTTATAGAAATCACCAAGGCGTTAACAATGAATTTATCCAGTTAATAATATCTTTATATACAAGCACCTCAAATGTCTATATCTATTATACATGTTAACCAAAAACAAAACAATATAAAACAATATACTCAACCCTGATTCAGGTTCAGAAATGAAGATAATAAACAGGGCTTCCTCTGGAAAGAGAGTAGATCAAATCTTATACTTGTGCCCGATCATTTTGTCTTCTTAGTTCTCTAAACTACAGTAAAAATTCTGTGTCCTGAAGAAAAAATTGGTCAAAATTAACTCCATCATAGGTTAACTCCAATATAAATCAAGAGTTTTTACAGTTAAGAATATATTGGACTTTATAGTTCCATATTTGATGTTTTCTAAGAGTGGGACATGGGACCTATAGCCAAGGGTCTTTTTTAGACAATAAGCTATTTACTTTAAATTTTTAAAAAATATTATATCAAAATAATACAGGCATGGGTTACAAAATCAAATAGTACAGATTGGCAGTAGTGCTTTGACCCTCTCCTCCTCATGACTAGTCCTACTCTTCAAAGAAAACTAGTTATTTTTCAATTTTAACATTTTATTGATATAGAACTTTGTCAGTACTCCAGAAGTGCCCTTATTTACCACTCTTTCCAATGAGGATAATCACATTCCTGACTTATCACAGCATAGATCACTTTGCTTGTATTTGTACATTGCCTAAATGAGGAAAAAAAGAGCAGCACCCGACAAGTGTGGGCTGGCAGCTGGCCCAGCTTTAACGGCTTAGCAATGGTGTTCTCCTGTTGAATGTCAACCATTTTGCAGCATCAACATCAGACAGGTCACACTGACCATAATCACGTTTGAGCACAAAAACAGAAATACTGTCCATATTACAAAAATAACTAAACATCTTTCTCCTCCAGATAATTTGAGTGGCTTCTTTTTTTTTTTTTTTTTTTTACCAATAATTAGTCTTACTCCATTTCTCTTAGTTTCTAGATTAAAATTAAGATACCAATCAGAATTATCTGCTCTTTCTGATAGCATTCATCCCCCAGCAAAAATCACACTTTCTTTGAACCATTCCCAAATCACCTAAGTCCAAATCCTATAACATTTCCATACCTTTTTACCAAGACAATGCAAAGTTTCCCATGATGATCTGCCTTTTATTGCAAATGTCAGTAAACCAGAATTGAGGCCTTTTCAGAATATAGAAAATAGTCTATATTTTTGTGTATGTCAGCTTTGGTTAAGTTATATATATATATATATTTTTGGTATTTTTCCATTCATCCAAATTGTCACATGAATTGGTATATTTTTATATGTCTTATAACTTTTTAATTTCAGTTGGTTTTGTAATGATGTCTCCTTTTCTTGATATTGATTTTTTCCATGATCAGTCTTAATAAGAGTTTATCAATTTTAGTAATCTTTTAAAAATACCAACTTTTAACTTTGATTTTTTTATTGTATTTTTATTTTTTCACACATATATCTAATTTTAATTTTGATAGAATATTTTTATTAACAATTATGAAAAAGATAATTGCTTATTATATTTGATACAGTATATTATAAAATCCTTTTTAAAATTAAATTATAGTTAACATACAATATTGTATTAGTTTCAGGTAGACAACATAGTGATTCGACATCTGTATACCTTACTAAGTGATCACTACATGTCTAGCAACTTTCTGTCACTATACAAATTTATTAGGATATTATTGACTATATTCCCTATGCTGTAGATTACATCCCTGTGACTCTGTTGTATTTTTAAACTGATTTTTGCTCTTTATTATTTCTTTTCTATTTTCCTTAGATTTCATTTGATCTTTTTCTAGATTATTGAGATGGAAATTAAAAAATATTGGTATTGTCTTTCCTTTTTTCTAATGTACACATTTATGTCCATAAATTTCCCTCTACATTCTTTAGCTTCATACTACAAGTTTTGATTTCTTCTTTGATTCATAAATTACTTAGCAATTTTTTGGTGTTGTTTAATTTCCAAACAGTTGGAGATTTTTTAGTTACTTTTTTGTTACTGATTTTTAGCTTACCTCCATTGTGATCAAATAACTTATTCTGAAGTGTTCAGTTTTTGAATCCTGTTGAAGCTTTCTTTATGATCTGACATTAGTTAATTTTCATAAAAATTCCATTTACATTGAAAATTATGTGAATTTTGTTTATGGTTGTTTTAATTTCTCTAATATTAATTATGTCAAGTTTGTTAATTATATTGTCTTCCTTGTCTTTACTGTTTTTGTTTTGTTTTGCTTTCTTGTTTTTATATCATGTTTTGAGAGAATATCATAAAATCTGTGATTCCGAATTTATCTATTTTGCTTTTAATTCTGTCACTTTTTGCTTTAAATTCTTCGGAACTATAGATGCATACATATTTTGAAACTTGATATCTTCCTGTTCTGTTATTTTCTATATCATTATGAAATGTCTTTCTTTATCTCCAGAAACACCTCAACTTTTTGAGTCTGATATTAGAATGGTTACAAAAAATTGTGGGGGGGCTAGTGTTTGCCTGGTAATTATTTTCCATTATTTTACTTTCAATTTTCTGTTGGTCTTGTTTATAAAGTATATCCCTCATAAGTGGTATATCATTTAGTTTTGCATTTTTATTCATTGTGCAGTATTAATATTTAATATAACAATACAGTTAATCAATTCATGTAATAACTGATATAGTTTTCCAGTTAACCTGTTTTTTTATCAATTGTTTAATGATTTCTAAATGCTTACTCGACATGTAACAATATACATCTTTGACTTATTGTTTTAATGCAGATAGTTTGCCACTTTTTCAGTATTGTACTTTAACTCCACATACTCCCTGCCTATTTTTACAGTTTTGTTGTGATACATTGTCATGCTCCTCATGATGTTATAATTGTGTTTAAAATCTTGTTTTATACATATTTATCCTTTCTAGTGTTCTTAAATTCTCCCAGCCTTTCCATTATCTCCTCATTTCTATCTGGATTATTTTTTCTATCCAAAGGATTTACTTTCGTATTTAATGAAGGCCCAGTGGAAACAAACTTTTAATTTTTTGAGAGACTTTTTTTTTCTGCCTGACATAGAATTCTGAGTTAATAGTTATTTTCTTTAGCACTTAAAAATTTTTATTCCGTCATCTTATAGCTATATCATTCCTGTTGAGAAATAACCTGATGGTTTTATTGTTGCTCCTGTGTAAGTGATGTGTCATTTTTCTCTGGTTTTCAGTGGTTTGACTGTTATGTCCTTAGGATTGATTTTCTTTGCATTTATTCTTCCTAAGGTTTCTTGAGTCATTCCAGTTATTGTAGAGTTATGACGTTGGGCTTTTAAGTTTGTATTTCTCTGATAATGATTAAAGTTCAATATTATTTTGATTTTGGTTTTTGGATATTTGTATATCTTCTTTTACAGTGTAATTATTGAATTCTTTTCACATTAACAAAGTTTTTAAGTAAAATTTTAAAATCTATTCTAGTGTTCTCAAAAATTCCTTACAGTGTTTTTCTTGACCTTCGAAAATAATCTTTGAAAATGTGTATTTTATATTTAAAAATCAATTATTTGTTAGTTTAAAATTTTAAGTTATGTCTATAATTGTTGATTCATTTCTGTGTATGTTATATAATGAAAATCACTTTTTAAAATTTTAGAGTATACTCCTCTATAAAGCAGAACTTTTTTATTTCTTAGTTTAACTTCTTGTCATGAATGACCTGTGTATAGCAGTCTGAATAAACCTTCTTTTGATATTATTAATGATTATCTTTGTAATTACTTATATGTTGATAATCCTAGGTTTTTACCAGTTCATTCTGTCTTCAAGTATTCCATCTTTAATGCTAGTACAATAAACACTTTTTAACTGATGGATTTAGAAATAGAGACTAATATATAATTGAGTTACTAATTTTTCTAATCTATATTTCATAAAAATTTGGAATATGAAACATGTAGTTAACATTAAAACCACACTGAATGTAAGTAGATACTCCTCTGATGCTTTAATATCCCAGGATCCTCTTAATGAAATATTATTTGTAATTGTTTGTATGAGAACCAATTAATAAAGCATTCCAATTAATAGTATCTTGGGTAGCCTAACTATTGCTATCTTTTGGACATTATTGAAAAGCCTATAATACAAACTATTTAGAAATACTAGAAGATTATATTTTTTAATGTCATGTAGCAAATTCAGAATATTCAGGCTGATTAATTGTGTCATTTTTAAAAAACAGGACCACGCTATGTGGTACAAATCGGTGACAAAATTATTGACTACAATGAAGAGTTCCGCCTTTTTTTGTCAACAAGAAACCCAAATCCCTTTATTCCCCCTGATGCAGCTTCCATTGTCACTGAGGTTAACTTTACTACAACAAGAAGTGGATTACGAGGACAGGTACACATCAATCATAATTCATTTTAGAAATCTTATGTAGTTTGGTATATTCGTTAGATCGAGTGGGAAGCCGTTTTGTTAAACCGATTAGCATTTAATTTTTTGAAAATATACTTGCAAATTAGAATAAAGCATTTGATTTTCTTTCATGTATTATTTGTGTTTAACTTGAATATTTGTTGCTAACGAAAATTACTCCTTCTTCCGGTGTAACTTTAACTTTACGGTCTATTTCTGTCATATATGGTAGAATTCAAGAGGTAGAAGGATCATAGAGATTAAGACCAGCTACTTTTTTTTAATTGTAAAAACTGAAGTTTAAATGTGCAAATTGCATATGATTGACCTATTTAGCTATTTGAGGATCTTTGATTCCCAGTATAACTTTTTTTTTCTCCACCAGAGGATATGCATCTTTGAATTCACTTTATTTGTGAATGGTTTATTACTGCATGAATTTCAAAAAGTTTTTTCATGTCCAGACATTTACTTACATATTTTATCGCTCATTTTTTTCTCTTGCAAAATATATCTGTTGACTTTTTGAGTATCATCCTATTTTTTGCTCACTTAAGAATACTAGATTTTTCCTCTTTTGATTTATGATAGCACATATATTTGCTACAATTTTTACTATATTGTAATTTAAAGATAATTTCTTTTAAAATATTTTTCTTACCATGTCATATGGCTCACCACACATTTTTATGAACAATATCTTTTGACTTACTAGAGGATACTTCTTATAAATAAAGCAATGGACAAATTACTCACAACTTATCAGAATTAATTGATGAAATTGCTTCTGTAATCTAAGAGCTCTGTAGTAATTGCTGAAACTGGCTATTTAGGTCTTCAACAAAAGATAAGTGAAGATGCTTATATAGCAGATTTTGAATTATATATTTTATGAATATATTTTATGATATACCAGTGTATTTCCCTAATTTAAAGTTTCAAAATTAAGAATTTGACAGCATTTTTTAAAAACAGCTTTATTAAGATTAAATTCACATATCATATAATTCACCCACATAAAGTGTGTAATTTAATGATTTTTTAGTGGAAGTGCTAGGTCTTACGGTAACTCTATATTTAACATTTTTATTAACAAACTTTTCAAAAGCGGCCGAGCTATTTTACTTTCTCGCCAACAATGTATGAGTGTTCCACTTTCTCCACATTCTTACCAACAGTTGCTATTATTTGTGTGTGAAGTGGTATTTCATTGTGATTTTAATGGTATACTATTTTAAGTAGATAACTCATTTCTTTACATGAATACTTATCATTAAAAACATACTGGCCTCCATAGTTTTTATATGTGTAATCTAATTGTAGAACTAAATATTCCATATTATGTTAACTAATGTAATTTCTTATACCTCTCCTATAATATTTAACATTTTATCGATCAGTTTAACTATTTGTTTTACCTCTTTTTTGTCAGAAATAATTGTGAAGGTGTCTCACATGTTTAACTAGAATTAAATGAAGTACATAGTATCATAATACCTGTAGTATTCGGTCAAACACAAGGCCTATTTTGCGGGAAGTTTTTGTTTTTGTTTTGTTTTGTTTTGTTTTGTTTTGTTTGAACCTTATCACTAGAATAAATTTGACCTTAAATTTTTTTTTAAGCTGTTGGCTTTAACGATTCAACATGAGAAACCCGATTTAGAAGAACAGAAAACAAAACTATTACAACAGGAAGAAGATAAGAAAATACAGTTAGCCAAGCTTGAGGAATCTCTTTTAGAGGTAAAACTTTATTGTTTAGGATATATATATTTTTTTGTATTTCACTAATTTTTTATTATCTGTTACATGCTTAGAATTTCAAGAAGCATTAAAAGGTTGCTTGAAATTATGGCTAATCTGTAACTTTAAGTAGTTTTTTATTAAATTGATAAAATTAACATATATGCAGTACTTTGATGACATAGTATCATATAATGATTTACTATATTATTCTTAAAGGCTATAAAATGTTGAAATTATTTTAAAATAGCATAAGTTCCCATAAACATCACCATGATAGTTAATATGTGCTTCTTTTAATTGATTATTTTAATATGTATAATAATGTTAATTTTTTTTTTCCTATAGACACTTGCTACATCTCAAGGCAATATTTTGGAAAATAAAGATTTGATTGAATCTTTGAATCAGACAAAAGCAAGCAGTGCACTTATTCAAGAGTCACTTAAAGAATCTTACAAACTCCAAATTTTCCTTGATCAGGTAATTTTTCCTTCTTTGTGATCTTATATCATGTTTTCTTAAACTATTATGTTAATATAATTAAAAATGTAGACTCAGGACTTTGGGCGAATAATGATTGCAAAAAGAGAAAGCTATTCAAAAAACCAGAGCCTCGGGTATGAATCTTATTATAATAGAGAGGTCGATGAGATGTTGGGGACATCGAGGATAAGAACTGCTGGTCAGTATGCCCTGCTGGGTCCTACTGATTTTAGGTATAATGTTATCCAAAGTTCTAGAGCTATAGTTTTGTACTGAAATTGAAAATGAGCATATTGAAAATGACTGTTAAAGCATCTTTGTCATTCTTTCAATGTAAGGCAAGTTAAATATATTAATTAAAAGAGCTATAAGCTATTTTTTCCACTAAAAACATTTTTTTTCTACTTATCCTGAACTATGTGATTGTGATGATCTGAACTATGTTTTTTACAAATGGTTAAAATCCTATTTACTTTTTTTTTAATATTTCTTTTTGCAAAATTCCAACTCCTTATCAGTACAATATATCTTTTTGTCCCCTACATCCTAGAGACCAAACTTTGCTTGAAGAAAATCATACAACCAAGCAGATTAATGTTACTATGAATTTGTAGGCTAAAAACTGACCTTGGCCCTCACTGACGTCCTTTAATTCTTTCCTGTTCACCTCAGTAACTTTTCTTAGATTTCCATTTCAATATTTTGCAGCCTTTACTCAAATTTTACAATTACATATTATTACTTTCTTAACTTGGGTAAGAGCTCTATTGAAACCAGAATAAGAACAAATTTATAGCTCAATCCCAATCCAGTTACCCCATCTACTCTAAACTTGGCCAGACGTCATGACTGTCATTCTACATCAAAAGGAATTTGAACTTTCTGGGCCTTGTTTTCCTGAACAGGAATTGCTGAATCACACACATAATTTTACCAATATCATATTTGTAATCCTGGTGCTTTGATCAGAATGACATGGAGAACCACTGAGGCTCCATTCAGAACCTTGAGGCCATTTAATCCTATAATCCTCTCATTTTTATCATCCTTTATCTTCAGTCAGAACGAAAGCCACTGTGGTTATTCGCTCTTTCTATGCTTATGCTGAACAATGTTAGGAACTTTATTATCTTAATGCGGACTCCTGTTACAGTCTTCTCTACTCTAGTTCCGTCAGTGTTCTTGTTGACACCAGTCCCACAGGCTTGGTTCACAGTTCTAATTTTATTGCAGGGATAGCCCAGTAGTGCCATGCCTGTTTGTATTACTAAACTAGTTTTCTTTTGAAGTGTAAAATTGCATCATTTACTCTCTGATCACAGCTGTTTACCATTCCATTTTATCTCTTTTCCCTAATACAGGTGCTCTTGGTCCTCATTAAGATCAACCCTTGAACTACTTCTAGCTTTGCAATCTGAGGTGTAGAGAAGTATTTAAAATATATTGCCCTCAGTTTCATAAAAATAAAAACTATATTATGCAATTCCTTTAGTTATGAAATTCTGTGATTCGTCATCTTCATTTGTTGGATGTATTTAGAAATAGTAAGGCTGTGGCTAGATATGTGCATAATGGGCATTAGGTGGCAGTAAAGCACTAGTACTCAGGTGTCTTTTTCTCCTCCAACCAATGATTCACAGGAGCGCGATGCCTATCTACCCCTGGCTGAGAGTGCCAGCAAGATGTACTTCATTATCTCTGACTTGTCCAAAATTAATAACATGTACCGTTTTAGTTTGGCTGCATTTCTTCGACTTTTCCAACGAGCTCTGCAAAACAAACAGGTATGTTATTGGTTACCCAGTAGCTGAGACTGAGTAAGAGAGATCACTTTACTAGGTGATTAATCTATAATAATAATTTCCTGAGAAAATTTGTTTAGAATTATATTTCAAAAGACTATTGCAACAATTTTAAAGTATATTTAAAAGAAACTAGCTCCTTAATTGTAGTTTATATTCTTAACAAACTGTCCCAATGTGATAGTGTTCTTAAAAGATACGATATATGTTCTGAGCATAAATTAAGTAATACATATCATTAAAAAACACAGATGACTCAGGAAGGTGTAAAAATAAGAAATTATCCATATAATCTCATTATTTGGGGGAAACAAGCTTTAAAATTTCTTTGTATACCCTTGTTGTTCAAGGCTGTAATATGTGCCCGTTATTTTTCTAGATAATGGGAACACAAGAGTGTACATTGCTTTATCAGGTTTTTATTCTTATGGAGGGAACAATATGCTAAAGGACATACATAAATTGCTTTAATCAAAGGTATTATATTGTCTTTTAAAAAAGTATTAGTATATTGTAGACAACTTTCAAGTCAATAAATGTAAACCTACACAGTATTTTTGAGAGAATGGACACTGTATACTGTATTTAACCACTTCCTATATGGACATTGTTCTGGTTACTTGTGCTGCAAATATCATATGATTCTCAAATTTGGCAGATTAAAACTGTTTTTCTTATGCTCATGGATTCCTTCTTAATACTCATGAATTCCATGGGCAATTTGGTCAAGGCAGATCAGGAATGACTTATCTCTGCTTCACAGTGTCTGGGCCCGCTGTTGGGAGGACATGAGAATGGGATTTGGGAGGTGAAAGGAGGCTTCACTTGCATGTCTGGTACTTGGGGAGGACTTCATGACTGGGACTGCTGACTGCTGCTCCTCTCCATGAAGCTTCCCTTCCTCAGAGCACAGAGTAGTGAGATTTCCCATATTACATCTTGGGGCTCCAAACATGTATTGTGGTGAACATGGCAGAAGCTGGGCTGCCATTTATATATCCAGCCTTGTGTCAGTGTCATTTCTGTTGTAATCTATTGGTGAAGCAGTCACAAATCTACCCAGATTCCAGGGGATAGGGAAGTAAACTTCACCTCTTTGTGGAAGGGATGTCAAAAATTTGAGGGGTTATATTTTGAAACAGCTACAGACATTTAGGTATTTTTTTTCATTGTTTTGCTTCTCCAGTTATTTTTTTTAATTAAATTCCTAGATTTGGATAACTGGGACAAAAATGCACATTTGGAAGCCTTTACATAAATATTGTCTAAATATCCTTTGGAAACATATGCTATTGGTGTATTAAACTAATGCAATGAGAGTGCTTTTTTCTATCTACACCTTAACCAACAGTGGATATTATATATCTTTGAATAATTGTCCTATTAAGTATTTGAAAAATATTTTATTGTATTTCCAAGTCTTTGATCATTTGTAAAATAAACATCACTTGTAAGATAAATATAAGATTATTTTACATTTGTATTTCTTTGGTGTATTATTATTTTTTTACATGATGTGATATTAATATTTAAAATTTGAGTTATAAGAGATTTTTAAATATTAAGGACATTAAACTTTTGTCATATGTTGCTAACATTTTGAGTTTAATTTAAAAAGATGCCCATATTAGTATTATCTAATTATTCTTCATAGTTTTTGTGTTAGGTATAATACTAATATGGGCATCTTTTTAAATTATATTTTGGGGGAGAGTAATGTATTTTTTTTCTTAAATTGGGGGACACAATTTTTATATTCAAGTAGATTTACTTAAATTTGTTTTTCTGAGGAAAGATTATTATTTATTCTGTTAATATTTATTGCAGACTCACTATGTGTCAAGGATTTTTCTAGGTATTTGGATTTATAGCAGGGAACAAAACAGGACAACAATTCTTGTCATTGTCATGGCTATTATTATCATGAATGAGTTATTTCAGAAAATCTTTATTTGATTATATATGATGATTAAAGTTTTACTAATTTTTTTCACTAACATATCGAATTTTAAGTTGTTATTACATTCAAAATTGAAATAAAATGGTCCTTAATGAAGAGCTAGTGCTTTGGGCTTTATTAGCAAAAATTTTGTCTATTTAGATTTTATTAGCAAAAATTTGTCTTCTTAGTCATGGTAGGTAAAGATAAGCATTTCTGTCATGTATATTTATAATGTCCTTTGATCAAACACCAGGCTTCAAGGGGCAGGGGAAAGGTAGAAGAATAAATAGTTGTGGTTTGTCCCTTAGTTTTAAAAATATTTTTGAATTTTAACATACATTAAATTTAATCAAACCATTTATAATATTGTGCTGGTAGAAGTATTTTAAAAACAAAATGTATAGTCTGTGACAGTTGGTTCATGATATATGTCTGCTATTTCATAATTCATTCTCATGTCCTCCCAACAGCGGGCCCAGACACTGTGAAGCAGAGATAAGTCATTCCTGATCTGCCCTGACCAAATTGCCCATAGAATTCATGAGTATTAAGAAGGAATCCATGAGCATAAGAAAAACAGTTTTAATCTGCCATATTTGGGAATCATATGATATTCAGCACAAGTAACCAGAACAATGTCCATATAGGAAGTGGTTAAATACAGTATACAGTGTCCATTCTCTCAGAAATACTGTGTAGGTTTACATTATGTCAGCAGATAAAGAGTTCTTTGTACTTACCTTTTTTTCATTAAGATTTCTCATAAATTACTTAGAAAGCAGTAATAAGTTCATTTTAAATTTCTTTTTATCCTTTAGTCAAAAAATATTCAAGTTGTAGTCAAGTGTCTCTAAACTGGTATGAGAACTGATAAATAGGTTAGCAGTTCTAACTAAACTTAATAAGAATATTGGCTATTTTGTACTCTTTAGAAAAACTTATAACTCAGTATCTCCTCAGTAATGATAGTTCTATGATAATATGGCCATTGAATAGCATTGACCTTTATGTATGCGCATATGTGTATAGTTGTATATACTGGTACAAAGTAATATAATCTTAAATATGTAGTGTAAAAAAACTTGCATTCCAGTGTTTTGAAAATCTATTGGATCTTGTAACTGACTTTACTCTGTGTCACAAGAATATCTTTTAGTGGATCCAAGTTTCATTTTTACATATGATCTTTGATGATAGTGAAATGAATAGTGTTTGCCATATGAACTATAAACAATGAACTCTCTTGGATAGAACATGCTACTAACAAGGCCAGAAACCTAGGTTTGATGCATCTAAATGCCAGTTCATAATATTTTGTACCAATTTCACTAATTACACCGCTTGTCCTAGATATGTTAAAATTAAACTGCTAAAATTAACTAGTTTTTT
>NW_011888920.1:396947-415496 GCF_000151845.1 Pteropus vampyrus
ATGTCCATATAGGAAGTGGTTAAATACAGTATACAGTGTCCATTCTCTCAGAAATACTGTGTAGGTTTACATTATGTCAGCAGATAAAGAGTTCTTTGTACTTACCTTTTTTTCATTAAGATTTCTCATAAATTACTTAGAAAGCAGTAATAAGTTCATTTTAAATTTCTTTTTATCCTTTAGTCAAAAAATATTCAAGTTGTAGTCAAGTGTCTCTAAACTGGTATGAGAACTGATAAATAGGTTAGCAGTTCTAACTAAACTTAATAAGAATATTGGCTATTTTGTACTCTTTAGAAAAACTTATAACTCAGTATCTCCTCAGTAATGATAGTTCTATGATAATATGGCCATTGAATAGCATTGACCTTTATGTATGCGCATATGTGTATAGTTGTATATACTGGTACAAAGTAATATAATCTTAAATATGTAGTGTAAAAAAACTTGCATTCCAGTGTTTTGAAAATCTATTGGATCTTGTAACTGACTTTACTCTGTGTCACAAGAATATCTTTTAGTGGATCCAAGTTTCATTTTTACATATGATCTTTGATGATAGTGAAATGAATAGTGTTTGCCATATGAACTATAAACAATGAGCTCTCTTGGATAGAACATGCTACTAACAAGGCCAGAAACCTAGGTTTGATGCATCTAAATGCCAGTTCATAATATTTTGTACCAATTTCACTAATTACACCGCTTGTCCTAGATATGTTAAAATTAAACTGCTAAAATTAACTAGTTTTTTCTTTCTTGTATATTATAGTCACAAGGAAATGAAAACACTTAGTTTAAATATTATACCTGAATTGAACTTTGCCAGGCATGTATTCTCCAAACGTTCCTTGAAGTGAGCTGTAAAGCTCACATTACACTTAGGGAAAAGACCAGCTTTAACAACTTCCTCCCTCATTTCTACCCAAGCCATTTTTCATGAATAAAAGGAAATAGCCATTAATGATATTTTTCAAATTATGGCAGTCATATACAATGGAAATAGAGAAGCTAATAAAAAAACTAAAGTGAATATGAATTTTTACAGCACCAATATCAAAGTTGTTGTTCATACTTATTCAGCCTGGAGGGCATAGTTTAAGATTGTTTAGGTTCTTATATTGAGGATGAGAAAATTCTTTAGAGGATGGTTCTGGTCATACTATTTTGGGGCTGGGTTAGTAATTATAATACAAGTAATGAAATTGTTTTAACCTGGATTGATGTAGTATTTTTAATTTCAGTAGGAAACAAAGTGGTATGGTCAAATTTATTTCATATTGTATTATTGGAAATTGATTGTAATTTTTATTTATTAAAAACTTTAACTATCAAAAAACCCCCACAAAATTCAATGAAGAAAATTTGAAGATTTAATTGGCTTTATTAAGTGATTCATGATTGGGTAGCATCCCATCTAGCAAGTAAAAGAGCAATCTAAAGAATTGTACAAAATGGAAGGTTTTTATAGGAAGAAGGATGAGGCAGTGCAGGGGAGTTGTTAGTAAAAGAAAAGGAAAGAGTTTTCAGTCCAAGACATCACCTTTTTTTTAGAGGAAATGAATGGTGAGGGTTTTATCATGCAGATTGCTTCTTCCTTTGAGGGGCTGGGTAGAGGGATGAATAGGGCCTAAGTGACAGATTATCTTACTGGTGCTTGACCAGAAAATTTTAGACTGGTTGATTAAGATTACATTTCTGGTGAAGGTCAAAATGCAGTTAGGTCAAGTATTAAATCCACGTTTGGTATCATGAACTTTAGCACAAGTGATGCCATTTTGGACCTGTAGTTTTCTATTTAACAGCTGTCTACGTTAAAGAAAAATACATCGATTTTTTTTTTTTTTATTGTGTTAGTATATAAGTTTAATGCACTTATTTATTTAGTCTTTTGAGTTTGACTGGCAAAGATAGTTGTTCCAGAATTAGCTTTGAGTCTGGAGGAGCAATTTATAAATGTGATTAAACTATGGGTGCCTTTTAAATGTTTATAAATTCCTTAATGGTTGTTCAATTTTCAAATTGTAATCTACAGGATTTTGAAAATACAGAACAGCGAATCCAGTCTCTTATCAGCTCATTAAAACATATGGTATATGAATACATATGCCGCTGTCTATTTAAGGTAAGAAATGTTATATTTTTCACATATAAAAATACTACCTGACCTTTGATTTAATACACTATTACAGTTAAATTAAATAACTTTACCTACTAAAAAGGCATTGAAATTGACATTTCTGATATTTTCACAGAATTATATTCATTACTATCTAGAATATCTTGTAGCATTTTGGAATGTGGTAGGGAGAGATGTGACAAGTGAAGAAGAAAGAGCAAACACTGGGTTAACTGACCTGGCTCTAAACATTCCAGGAGCCACTGAAGGAGGAAACTACAATGGATTATGTAGGTCCTTCTCTAGCTGGAGTTTCTCAGCCTCAGCACTGTTGACATTTTGGGTCACATTATTATTTATTGAGGAAGGCTGTTTTGTGCATTTTAGGATATTTAGCAGCTTCTCTGGCCTCTACCAACTGATGCCAGTAGCATTCCCTTTCCCTCAGTTGTTACAATCAAAAATATCTCTGGACTTTGCCAAATGTCCCGTGATGTGGGGACAAAGTTGTTTCCTATTCCTGCCATTAGGAAGTAAACTACTAATGCTCGATTCTGAATTGAGAGAAATTTGTCATAGAAGTCTTTATATTATAAAGGCCTCAGAGGAAAATACAGTGAAATATACTTTAGAAAGTTTTTAATATTATAGAAAATATTTAGGAATTTTAAAAAATATCAGTCCTTAGGTATAGCTTGACATATGTTGAAGAGCTTTATAAAGATAATTAACTGAGAGAAATAGAGTTATTATGGGTCAATTATATAAACTCCTTAGAAAGCATTGAAAAAGATATAGTTAATATGTTCTTTAGAGACGAATAGTAACTTTTATTAGATTAGAGTGATATTATTGAGGATCTTGAGACAGAGAATAAATCCTTCAAAGTGCCTTTCAGCACTTTGACAAGGAATATTACTGGAAGTTCAAAGAATTATAGTTGAGAATTTCTGCAGAATTCCTTCTTTAATGAGAACTGTGGGTTTACATTTTTCTTTTAAAGGTCTTATAGTTAGTTAACTATTGTTCTAAAAATTACCTGTCTGGCCCTTAGTTTTAACTTGTGTAAAATGAGGAATTGCAAACAAATGATCTCAAAGCCCATTTTGTCACTAAAATATTATGATCCTATATATGAGGGTGACATATCAGTAGAATTTCATCAGTTATGGTCTCATATCTCTAAACTTTGTATAATACATTGTCTCACGTAATACATTAAACATTCTATTTCACAAACAAAAGTTAAAAAATATTTTCTGAGTCTCAAACTTTATTATTGAGCTATATAGAAAAAAACTTTAAAGAATCATTTCACCTTCTCCTCCAACTCTTACTTCTTCATTAGAGTAAATCAGTTCAAAATTTGATTTGTTTCTTATATTCCATTTCCTTTACATATTCATATGTACAAATACATAGATATAGTTTTTTAAAAATTTTCCTTACTATATATTTTGTTCTGTTGCATCTCTTGTTGCAATAACTCAAGATTATTAAGTATAAGTATGTTAACCTTTTTATATTTAGTGATTGTGTGGTATTCCATAAAATGGTTATATGCTACTTTATTTAACTACTACTTTATTAGTGGATATTAGATTACTTATATATATATTTTGCTATTATGAATGACTGTAGTAAAACCCTATGCAGCATATTTATCTTTATGTGCATGTGTAAGTAAGTAATTCTATTTAGTAAATTTCTCAATGAAAGAGTAATTACTGGTCCAAGAGTACAAAACTTTTGAAATTGTGTTGAATATTATCGAATTGCCTTCTAAAAGTTTTTTACCAGTTAATACTCCTAGCCACAGATTAATTAAGGTGTGTCTTTCCTTGCATCATTGTCAACGCTGGTTATTATCAATCTTTTTAATTTTTACCAAGTTGTAGTTTATAAATATCTTACTTTTTAAATTCATCTCTTAATTTTTATTAAAGTTGTTTATTTTTATCTTCCTCTCTTATTTGCCATTTTTGCCTTTTTGCCATAATTGTCTTTTTTTTACTATTTTAAAGAATAAGCTTAGCTTTATAGAACAAGTCTACTTTATTGTATTTATTGTTTTTATATTTTTAATATTTTGTTTATATATTGTTTTTATATTTTATTTATATAAATATATTTTTTAATTTTTGTATTATTTAATTTATATGATTAGATTTTAAATGTAGCTTTAATATTTTTCATTTTCTAGTACATGTATTAGGGCTGCAAAGTCTTATTTTGGTCATTCTCATAATAATATATTTAATACTTTTTTTTGCTTTCTTTTAAAGACTTCTGCTAAAATAGGTTCTGAATTAATGAAAATATTATAGCACTACAGGTATTTTAAGGTGTCCCCCCAAATCCTTTTTGAAAGTAATGTTATAAATAAATATTATTCTTGAAAAATGTTTCAAGTCAAAAGATAACAAACTTTGTATTAAAAAAATTAGTAGCTTTTCTTTTTTAAAAAGTTTTTCATAATTCTTTATTAACAACATATGTGTGGACAGCAGTTAAATCAAAAATTTTTATAGTTTTTCATATTAGAAGTTTCTTGTTAGTTACTTTACCTTTTAAAAATATATTTAACAAGGCAAGGCTGTCCACTATCACCACTGTTATTCAATATAACATTGGAGGTCCTAGAGAGTGCAGTCAGACAAGAGAAAGATATAAAAGGCATCCGAATAGGAAACAAAGAAGTCAAACTGTCACCATTTGCAGATGACATGATTCTCTATATAGAAAACCCTAAAGACTCCACAAGAACACTACTAGAAACATGAAGCAAATACAGTAATGATTCTGGATACAAAATCAATGTTCAAAAATCCATAGTGTTCCTGTACTTTAATATCAGAAAAAGAAGTGGAAAAAATAATTTCTTTTGCAATTGCAACAAAAATAATAAAATACCTAGGAATAAATTTAAGGAAACATGTGAAGGACCTGTATAATGAAAACTACAAGACTCTATTAAAAGAAATCGAAGAAGATACAAAGAAATGCAAAAATATTCCGTGTTCTTGGATCGGAAGAATCAACATAGTAAAAATGACCATATTACCTAAAGCATTATACAGATTTAATGCAGTCCCCATCAAATTCCCATTGGCATTTTTTAAAGAAATAGGACAAAAAAATCATCAGATTTATATGGAAGCACAAAAGACCCCAAATTGCCAAAGCCATCCTGAGAAAAAAGAATGAGGCCGGAGGCATCGCTCTGCCCGACTTCAAATTATACTCAAAGTGACAGTAATCAAAATAGCATGATATTGACAGAAAAACAGACACACTGACCAGTGGAACAGAATCGAGAGTCCAGAAGTAAACCCATATTTATATGGGCAAATAATTTTGACAAAAAAGCCAAAAACATACAGTGGAGATAGGGAAACCTCTTCAATAAAAGCTGCTGGGAAAATTGAAAGGCCACCTGCAAAAGAACAAAAGTAGTCTGTTGTCTATCACCACAAACCAAAATTAACTCAAAATGGATTAAGGACCTGAATATAAAACCAGAATCAATAAAATGCATAGAAGAAAACATAGGAACTAAACTCAAGGACCTTGGTCTTAAAGAGGATTTTATGAATTTGATCTCAAAGGCAAGGGAAGTAAAACCTAAAATAAATGAATGGGACTTCATCAAACTAAAAAGCTTCTGCTCAGCAAAAGAAACAAGGTAAAGAGACAACCATCTCAATGGGAAAATATATTTGCAAGCACCGTGTCCAGTAAGGGCCTAATATCCAAAATATACAAAGATCTCATATGACTCAATAACAACAACAACAAAAAATGACCCAATCAAAAAATGAGCAGAGGACCTGAACAGACATTTCTCCATAGAGGACATACAAATGGCCAACAAATATTTGAAAAGATGCTCAACATTGCTAGCTATTAGAGAAATGCAAATCAAAACCACAATGAGATATCATCTCACACCTGTTAGAATAGCTATAATCAACAGGACAAGTAATAACAAATGCTGGAGAGGATGCAGAGAAAAAGAAACCCTCATACACTGCCGGTGAGACTGCAAATTGGTACAGCCGCTATGGAAAACAGTATGGAGGTTCCTCAAAAAACTAAGAATTGATCTACCATATGATCCGGCAATCCCTCTACTAGGTATTTACCCCAAAGACTTGAAAACCCATATCCGAAAAGATATTTGCACACTGATGTTCATAGCAGCATTATTCACAGTGGCCAGGACATGGAAGCAACCGAAATGACCTACGGTAGTCAATTGGCCAAAGAAGCTGTGCAATATTATATACAATGGAATATTAGCCATAAGAAGAGATGAAATACTGGACAACATTGATGGACCTTGAGATAATCATGCTGAGCAAAATAAGCCAGACAGAAAAAGTTGAAAATCACATGATGTCACTAATATGTGGGATATAAACCTAAAAGCAACAAAGAAACAAGACAAAGAGAGACTCATGGACATGGACTATAGACTAGTGGTTACCAGAGGGTAGGGGGTGGGGGAAGAGGAGGGAGGTAGGCATGGTAAAGGGGGTCAAATATAACGGGGTAGGAGGAGGGCGAAGTGGGTAAAGGGGATCAAATATATGGTAGCTAAATGAAACTGGACTCTGGGTGGTAAACACAATAGAATATACTGATGTCAAATTATAATGTACACTGGAAAATTATTTAATTGTATTAACCAATGTTACTCCAATAAACTTAATTTAAAAAAAAATGCATTTTCTCTAGAATATTAGAAAAATAAAAAGATTCTAAAAACCAAAAATAAATAAATAAATAATTTGATTATATGTATGTGTGTATATATACACATATATACATATACATACATATGTATATATGCGTGTGTGTGTGTGTGTGTGTGTGTGTATTTAAGTTAGGCTAAAGCCAGCATTTTGTTGCACAAGGAAAGAGCTTATAAGGCTTAATGTCCTTAACATTTTAGTACCCAACTGGAATTTTTCATTGCCTGTCTTAAGTAATACTTTTCTATTGTGAGTGTGTGTGTGTGTGTATTTAAGTTAGGCTAAAGCCAGCATTTTGTTGCACAAGGAAAGAGCTTATAAGGCTTAATGTCCTTAACATTTTAGTACCCAACTGGAATTTTTCATTGCCTGTCTTAAGTAATACTTTTCTATTGTGAGCAGCTAAAAACACTAAAGGAACAAAAAGAGCTATGGTTTATAAATCTTAAGACATATTTTTAATTGATGGAATATCTGTTTTTTAAAATTCATATTTTTGTATCAGTGATATTAAACTTATTTAACATGAATTCAGCAGTCTATAGAGTTTTAGCAGTGAATAAAAATTCAGAAAACATATTAATTGTAAAGCAATCAGGTACATTTCTCAAGATTTAGCAGTATAATCTTACTTAGGATGGAATGAATTTCATATTTTAGTGAAAGCTTTTTGGGCTTTTAGCAATCAGCATTACTTTAAACTGCCTGCTAGCGTTTCTCTCATGTTGATTTTGCTGTTGTGTTGGTGATAGCATTATGGCAACAATAGACTCTTGAACTAGAGAGAGGCTAGGATTATTAGTATTCACATCACATTGAAGTGAAAGTAACTCAATCTGGAATAAAAAAATGATTGACTTGTAGCATAAAATTTAGACTTTTAATACAATAAACCAAACATAGAAAACTGTCTAGCAATTTCAGTTTAGATAATTGGCTATGTCATTTTTTAATTTTTTTAAGAGATGAACAATGTTTCAGTAACCTAAGTATTTTAGGCAATTATAGGATAAGTAGCATATTTAGTTTCCCAAAATTGATGATTATAATAAAATTGTGTATAAGTTAGTACTTTTTACATATTATTTCTTCATCCCGGTTTATCATTTGGAATAGATACAAAATAATGGAAGTTGTTGGAGTGTTAAATAATTTCCAACTATATTGTATGAGAATATGGAAAAGGGTTGGAAGGAAGGTTAGGAGAACATATATTCTTATTGTTTTTCTTTCCTTATGGAAGTATTATCTAATAGAGAGATCTGAAATCTTATAGGAAGACTGGTGAGATATGAATAGAAGTTTCTTAATGCAAACTCCTTGTAAGTTTATGCCTCTGTAGCTCATCTTGCCTCTCTCTCCAAATGAATTTTCTGGCTGACTGAGCAAAATTCAGGTGAATATTATGTTTTAAAAAACAAATAATAACAACTTTTCATGATTGTATTGATTTTAAAAATCATTTAATTTGGATTCTGGCATTTTTTCCCTATCAAAATGTGTTTTCTTATAAGTGTTGGGTGTTCAAAAAATTTTAACCTGTAACTATTAAAGTGAATTTTAATAATTTAGATTATTTTCTTCTGCTTAGATAACTTTGAACCTTTTAGCATTATATCTAACATTTTAGATTTCTGGAAGAATATTTGAATGTGCATAGAATTGTTCGTTAAAATGTATGATTTACTTTCAAGCACAAGTGAGAGTACTCAAGTTCTATGCTATCAACTTCTTTGAGATTAAAGCAAGATTTTTCTTCATATCTGCTTTATACTTTTTCATTGAACACATTTGAAAGCAGTGGATGTTGTAAAGTAGAGAGAACGGAATGAATCAATTATGCTTTCTACTGCTTCTTCGTCTCTGACAATTGTGGAGTTCATGGAATATTTTTTAAATTAATTTCCTTTCCAATATTATGTATTTTATCATTTTACTGTAAAGCAGATAGTTATCCATCACCCTTTAAGACTTACAATGTTCCAGGCACTATGTAAGTGCTTTGCATATATTGTGATTTAATTTCTATAACAATCCTATTATGTAAAGGAGGAAACCAAGATTTAGAGCTGGTAACCTTTCTCTAGGTTCCTCAGATGAATGGTGGAGCTAGAATTCAAACCCATTTAGTTTGATACTGATGACTTCTTGCTAATAGGATGTGAATGAAACCATTATATCTGGAAATGTGAACTTAATATCAACTATAAAGATGACTTTAAGATTCTCTCACATTGTATTAATTCTGTTCTAATAGTTTCACTGTTTTTGAATATTTAGTAGAGTATTGTGATGGCATGAATGTGTGGCTGACTTATACCGTCTAGTAGTTTACCATCTCTTACTGATTTTTCTATTTAGTTAATTACATAAATGATCATTTGAAATTTTGCTTATTATATATTTCCTTCATATTAAATTATTTTATAATGGAATCTAAGTATACTGAGATAAATTGACATTGAATTAAAACACTCAAATTTTCTAATCTGATATGCAGTGTAGATCAAAGGTATTAGAGGTACAAAATATTTTCTCAACTCTGGATATATTGATAGGGTGTTTTTTTTTTTTCTGAAATAAGTTTCAGAAAATCCTTAAACTTGATCTATTTGTTCTTAATTTTACTTCAATTTAATTAGAAAGAATGTTTTCTGTCTCTCAGTAAGTTATATTCTTAGGTTTATTCCTAATTATCATTGTTCTTCATTATAATATGATTGTAACTTATGAGTGAAAGGATTCATTGGTACAACTGGGCAACCAGATATCTGCTATAAACAGCTTTCTTCTGCCATCTCTAGGTTGGAAAACATAGAAGTTCCTGGTTTGCCTTGCTTAGGTCATATGGCATCCCTTGTATCATTATTTGTGGTACAAATTCATATAATTGGCTCAACTATGATTATATGCCTACCCCTGAAGGCAGGTGTCTTCTGTGACCAAAAAATGAAGAGAAGGGTAACCATCATTACCCATTTATTGACTACATATTTTGTGGCTGTTTTTTGCCAATATTTTGGAGTTTGGCCTCAGTAATAATTGACAATTAGCTCACTGACTGGTACGATAATCTGAAAACAGTAGAGTAGCAGTACCTTGCCTTCTCTCCATAAAAGCTAGAGACCACATTAATCTTCCTCAGTTCAAAGGAGGAAATGGCTAAATAAATATAGTAATGTTGTGTGTGAATTTGTGTGTGTGTGTGTATATATATGTGTATATATATATATATTCGTAATAAAGAATTAACTGTATTTTCAAGTTATAAAGCCTTCAAAGTAATACATTTATTATCTTATTTATCTTAATCATTTTTTTTTTACCTTAGATAAAGGCTGGTTTTATAATCATTTTAAATATCCATTAATTTATAAAATAAGCATCTTAGTGGCTTATTTAGCTCGTCACTATTTAACCCCAAACCTGAATTCTGAAACTTATAATACCTATGAGCACACTACACATCTCCTCAAATAACATCTTTCTTTTTATAATATTTTAAATCACGTGGTAGCTATTTTATACACATGATAGTTGGTTGTAACTTTTTTTTTTTACATACCTATGTGATGGTCATCTGCTTCCAATTTTTATATTTTGAGGATTTTTTTTTACTCATTGACTCTATAGTTGTGAACATGTTTGTTTTTTATTTCCTTGCTTAATCAATAGATATTTATTGAGCACTTGCTATGTGTATATACAAGCATATACAACATATGCTTTTATAAGATAATTCTTTTGTAGTATATTATTCAAGACACTAAATCTTTCCTACAGAGGGGTGATTTTCTTGCAAGCTGGGAGATCACTTGCTTGTAGTATTTACAGGAGGGTTTTTTTTTTATATGTTGTATCTTAATATCCTTATATTTATCTCTGTATTTATAATTATATGTACTTACTTATTAGATATAAATAAAATATTATTTACAATATAGGAAAAGCTAAATACAATGTTTAAATAAGAATATGGTAGGAAAGATGGTGCTTCAGTAGATGAATATTTTTTGTTAGTAAACATTTACTGTTTGTTTTTTACAGAAATGATATAAGCTTACTTTAGAAAGTTTAAAAAATAAACATAAACACCTAAGTAAAAGAAGGAAATAGCCTATAATCTAAAAAATAAATCACTAATAAAAATTTTGACATCTTTTTCATATTTTTATGGATATATATCTATGTATGTTTAAATAAACATATTCTTTCTCTCACAATATGGGTTATACTATGTATTTTGATTTGAACACTTAGGTTATTACAGTTTTTCCTCCACTATAAACAATCTTGCAATGAATATCCTTATTTCTTATCTAGGAGTACATATATGATCACTTTGCATAATTTCTAGAAATAGAATTTATTGATTTGGGGATATACAGATTGTTCAAGAGCATATAGACATCGCAGTGACAAATTGGAGATCACTAATACAATTATTAATTACTAATTTAAGTTGATCTGGCTAGTAATGTCTAATTCAAACCTTACAACTGAATTTCAGGTAGCTAAATAAATCTTTTATTTTTAATGAAATGTAAATGATGATTAATCCTTAGCACTCTCTCTAAAAATTTTAGCACGCACTCTATCCTCCCCACCCCCAGCTTAGAAGTGTTTTATGTAGGTGTTATCTGAATAGTCATTTCTCATATTGATAAATGTAGATAATTTGAAGACAATACAGATTTTGTGAATGGAAATTTAAGGACTATACTTTTACAAAACACAAATTTAGAAAAAGAAAGATAACATCTGTTATTTTTTTCAGGCTGATCAATTGATGTTCGCTTTGCATTTTGTTCGAGGCATGCATCCTGAACTTTTTCAGGAAAACGTAAGTTGAAGTAAATGTTAGAGTTAACATAGAAATTTGGTAATGGGTAGATTTATGGTTAGATTAGAAATTATCTTAGGCTAGAAATTATATATCAACCTATTAATTTTTTACTAAGTTAGAAATTTAGTGTAAGATGCTCATTTCCAGTTCTACTCCCCTCTGGGTGGGCCCAGTATTCTGAAGTGATGGTAAGACAGGAAAAGAAATGTAAGTAACTTACTCAAACTGCCTAGATTTTTTTGAATACAAGTCCACTTACTCAGGAGAATCAGGTTTCCTGTATTTCTGGGTTAAGCAATGGGACCGAGAAATATGAAAAATGAAACAATATGGGTATACTGCTACATTATTTATTACCGTCACTTACTTGTTCAGAGTTAGGGGAACAAGAAAGTGAGCAGTTTTCAGAAGCTTCCTTGAGCTGCAGACTTATGTTAATTTTTAATGTATAATTTACCTTTATATATGACTTCATTTCTAGGCTGCCATATTATACCCTCTCAAACTTGAAAAGAACCTCCTTCAAGCTAGAGCTAACTAATCTGTCTCTTGTGTGCTTCTAATATTTAGAAAACCATATTTATGATTTTTTTTCACTATTATGCCATTGTCATAAAGTGAGAATCCATTAGTTAAGGTGGGAGAGAGTAGTTATATAGACAAAACAACTTTGACCTGGTAATATTTAACTATTTGATCAGATTTTAATTATGTTCTGGGTTTCCCTCATTTAAATAGTTAAAAGAACACAGACTATTCCACATGCTTATTATGTTTGCTCTTGATTTTTCTCTACTTCCGCGTGTTCTGGCTGACTTGTTATTTTATTAACTTGACTCTTTTTATTTCTACTATTAACTTTGATGCCTTAACTTCCTCCTGTGTAATGTTTTTCACTATGATGAATATGGTCCACACTGTATAAAACTTAATATTACCTGTATTTCTTTCCTGGAGTATAAATAAATTATCACTGGGGAAGGAAAACATTTTTCTTTGACTGATATATAGTATAATAATCATTCACATTTTATTTATTTGTGATTATATAATTAAGTAAGAAGAGTGAGTGGTAAAGGTGGATGGAGGCAGGAAGTATGTGACTTTGGTAATTTTTTCATATATAGCTCTAAAATTTTAATATGTATTTACTGACCAGTGTGTAACAAGTAATATGATAATGCTGTTATTATCTGATTGGGGGAACCCAGGGTGAAGGCATAGATTTTCTTAGAGTACTGGATTTCATAACAGTTGACGAATTTTGATTCTGTGGATTAAAAAAAAAAAAGGAATAATGACAGTCTCCCCTCAGTCAATTGGAAAAAATAAATTAATGCAATTACTTTTTTTGTTTTTTTCCCAGCATATACAATTCTTAAACTTTTGGTGCACCTTATTGTTTATCTTTTAGTGAGGAATAGCATATACTAGAACAAATTAATAGGTAGTGACAGATGCCAATTGATGAACATGACATTTACATTTTTAGATGTTGGGACACATATATATACATAATGTAGTTTTTGTTTTAATGAAATTATTCTTAGTAGATTTCATATTAATGTTTTATCTTGGTAAATGAATTTACAATGTACTAGAAGTAGGAAGATGTGAAAGGAGGTTTTTTTTGTTTGTTTGTTGTTTTTTAACCTGCATTAGAAAGCTGCATTGTGAGCCATCTTATAGGAATATTAAGAAAGTTTTATTAATTGGTTAGTATTTTTATGTTTTTTGTGTTCCTCATATTTTTATTCAATAGGAATGGGATACGTTTACAGGTGTAGTTGTTGGAGACATGTTGCGGAAAGCTGTAAGTAAAAATAATAAAATAATTCTACTCTTAGTGAAAATAGTTCTGGCTTAGACTTTATGAAATATAATTTACTTCAGAGACCTTTAAATTATTATTGAATTTATACTTTAATTAGAGGAATAAGTCTTTGTCTCTATTGCCCTTCTATAAAATGAACCTAAATATATATTTTTTTATCCTTGAAGACATATTTTTTGAAAGCAATTTTAATTAAATACTGAGAAATTAATATACTTTCTTTTTTCACTATATATGTTTTGCTCCAAGAACACTTTTATAATCCTAAGAAAATCAAATCTTATAACTAGAAAATTTTTCTTATGTAACTGAAGTTTAAAAATTACTTTTTAAAACTTTTGATAACTTTATTCAAATTTAGATTCTTGTCTAGTAATTTTCTGTTTGACATGTAATGGATAATATTATTCTTTAAAGGAACATACCCAAACTATAATGCAAAACCTAGATTATGTCTTAAATGCAAGATATAATTAAAAATAATATAATTTTATGGCAGTTTCTTATTACATTTTTTTCTGAAGTTTCACAGAAGATTAAGCACAGTGAAAATGAATGCAATATTTGTCTAAATGTTTATACATTATGTAATATAGAATTTAAAATATTGACATAAAATTCAGTAAAAAAAATAACACATAGAATGAGCTTTTTAAAAAAATATTGCTCATAAAATTAGTCAATTGTTGAATTTTTTTGTAAGTTGGAATTTTACCAAATATACCAAGGATGATAATTGCTCTTATTAAAGGACTCCCAACAAAGAATACGTGATCAACTTCCATCTTGGATAGATCAGGAAAGAAGCTGGGCAGTAGCAACATTAAAGGTATTTTTTTTCCTACCATGAGGGATATTTAAATTTTTCTATATTTGAGTTATTTCTGTTTATATTTTTTATGTGTTTCTTATTCATACTCAGTGTTGCTGTTTCTGTCAATATGATGTAAAATCTCTGGGTAAAAAGATATCAAAGAATTATTCTGATTAGTTCTTTAATCAATTATTAATTACATTTTTCATTCAACATATATATCTTGAGTCTCTACATTGCACTCGATTCTGTGCTGTATACCCACAGGGAATATAAAGATAAGTAAGTAAAAGATCCTCTAATATGACAGGTGGAAGCTTCATGTATACAATAATTCAGGATTGATAATGAGATGTAGTCTAATGCTTATATTGAAAAGAGTTCAAAGTCATACTCTCTCACTTCTACTCATCTTTTAAATATCTCTCATATTTAGATCTTCTCCAGGCTTGCAATCACTTTCTTAGTTTTGGCTGTTGTTATTCAACTGGATTTATCAAGTAGACCCTGCTTCTAATCTCAGACCTCTCCATTTTATTCTATCCTTTATGTTTTAAAGTTTACTTTATAGTAGTGCCCTATTTAAAACTTTTTAATGTTTTCTTATTACTCATAGGGTGAAGTCCATGTTTTTTAATAATGTAGAAGATGATCTATGATCTGTTCCTTACTTGAGTCTTCAATTTTACTTCCAGTCCATCCCCTCAATGTTTCTTGTATTTCCTGGTTCCATTATTCCTTCTACCTGGAATACCTTTTGACTGTTTTTACTGTAAAAGAACTATTTTTTAGAACTTACCCAAGGCATTACCTCCTATTTGACTTTTTGCATGATTTTTCCATGCTATCTTTTCTATCAAGATATATCTTGAACATTTCTATATCTTAGCACCTACCATACTGATACAAAATGATTTGTTATGTCTGCCTCTTCTCCTAGTAGGTTTAAATCAATTTAAATTAGAATTCTTGCCTTATTAAACTTTACTTTCCTAACATTTAGTGTAATACCTGACTCATTTATTCTATCGTTTATTCAGTGAATGCCTACTATATGCCAGATGTATGGTCAATTATTGTTTCTTTTTTTGGTTAAACAAATTAAGGTTATGAGTAGACAAACTAATAACACATGGGTAAGGTAAATTTTGCATTGTTCATATATTCCACAGGGACAACATATTTATTAAGTATTTATAATATGCCGGTTGAGGATGGAGAATACAGATAATAAAAAAGTCTTGGTTCCTACTTTCTAGGAGTTTATTACCTAGTGTAGGAAATGTTTTTTAAAACAATTTTAGAATGTAAAAAAATGGAAAAATAGTGAGAATTCAAAGGGATTTCTGAATTATTGGGAAGGGCCTCTGAACTATCTCATGTACTCCTAATAGCAAGATTAATAATATTGATATGATACAGATAATTATTGTTCAAACAGTTGATTTACTGAGAGTTACACTTGAGGATAAATCTTACAGTGATCACCTAAAAATTGTAATGATGCTTCTTCCACATATTCATTTCTATTTAGGAAAGGCAGTTTTACTATTCAGAAAAGTTTTATAGTATACATTAATGTTTTATTATCATTTCAGTTTGTAAAACATTTTCAAACAAATTATCTTAATTATCACAAACACGCTAAGAGATAGGTATTAACTCTCTTTTTACAGTTGAGAGAGTCAATAGTAGTGAGTTGTTGAATGAAGGAATCTAAGGTTTCTTTTAAATTTCATACATATTTTTGAGGACCTAGTATGTACTAAGTATCATGTGAAATACTTTAGATGCATTACCTTAACACAATAACCTAATGATGAGGTAATAATTATGCCTGTTTTAGGGAAGAGGAAACTGAGGTGTAGAGAGGTTAAATAATTGACCCAAGATCGAATAGCTACGCTGTTTTGCAGCTATGATTTCAATCTAGGCATTTCAACACAAAATCCATGACTTCAATATCTAAGTTTTTCAAATATAATGTTTTCTTTCTCTCTCTCTTCTCTTTCTTCCGTCCCTATCTCTCTCTCTCTTTTTTCCCCTAGTGTTAATTGGGTGGTGAGGATGGGGGCATGGGGAAAAAAAGCAGTTCAGAAACCTAACTCTTAACAGTTCTGTGTTCTTTACCCAGGCCAAAATGTTGTTTTTGTGGGGAATAAAAGACAAATACAGTTCTTTCAAAATCTATACATGTTTTCATTCCTCTTTTTCTCCCCCTGATTGTCTTTCGAACTGTTATAATAGTACAGTAGCACATAGCAAAAACAATAAAAATAGCTAGTGTTTACTGGTGACTATGTTCAAGGCATTATGAAGAATTCGAAAGTGGATTATCTCACTAAATATATTCAAAACTATTGAGGTTGCTGCTGTTTTTGTCCCCATTTAACAGCTGAAGAAACTAAGGCACAGAGTGATATAGTCACTTTTTTATGGTCACTTACAAAACAGAGTCAAGATTCGAAATCTGGCTTTTTGCTGCAGAGTCTGGGATTTTTACCACTAGTCTTTACTGCCTTTATTTCATAAATGTTTGTTGAGTAAAATAAATAAATTCTGTAGTATAGCACTGATTGTTTTCTTTATTAATCATTTATTTAGTGCCAACTACTAGTTAGCATAGTGCTGGTGGAATGACAAATATATACTTTGTAATATAAAAAAACTATGCATTGAACAAACACATTACAGAGTAAATAACAAATAATTATCTTGTGATGTGGTTGGTGCCATAAGAGACCGATACCCCTGGCAATTTAACCCAGTGTCTAACATGAGGCCAGAAGGCTTTCTAACTGTATGTAGACTATCCGAAATTTCTGGCCAGATACATGATGATTATATAATATACAGCACATATAAATTAGTGGCAGTGGAGCCTTATATACTAATTGTCAGTAAAGTTAATAGAGTACTATTTAGTGTTATTCTAATAGGATTAGATAATTTATTTAAAAAATGGAAATATACTTAGTTAATTTTCTGCTGTATAAGTTTAATTTTAGTTAAATTACATAATGAAATTTAGGCAATATAATGGATTACTTAGAAATGAATATAGATATTTGGATAAAGCATCCATAAGTACTTGATTTATATTTGTCTCACATGAAGTCCTAATACTGCAGATATAGATCTTCCAAATTCACCATCATTTTCAAAAAATTCTCCATCTATATACATTTAAATTTCTGATCTTGTAGCTCTGTGAAAAAAGTTTGGAAGAGAGAATACTACTTGAGGGACAGGGAATACCTCTGAAAGATGATACTGTTAAGGAAAACCTCTGAAAGATGATATTGTTTAAGGTGAATATTGAATGCTGAGTAGAAATTTAGAACATTTAGAGGCAAAGGCAACAATCTGTTCACTAATTGGGGCAGAAATGAATATGGTTTAGAAAAACATGCTTTGTTAAGGATTTGATATTCATATGAAATTTGGCATATTTTTACAATCTAATGAACTTAATTGTGACAGTGCTTAAAATTTGCACTTGTATATGTCAGTTATACCTCAATTAAAAAAATGCACTTGTTTTTAATGAAAACATTCTTTTCTCCACAAGGTGGTGATAGATAGGTACAAATATTTTTACCAGAGAGATTTAACAAGGATTGATTTAATACTATTTTGAAATACCTTCTTTTATTTAATTCTTGATTGAATAAGTAAGTCTACCATACTATTTCTGACCTAGAAATGATTAGATAAGCTAACAAAAAAGTAGAAAACAAGTGATAAATACTTATTAATAATTGATTCCATTTCCTTTTTTTAGTAATACATGTACATATATATTTATGTTGGCTTGTAGCTCACTATATATGGTTATTTTTATTTCTTAGATTGCTCTGCCCAGTCTTTATCAGACCCTCTGCTTTGAAGATGTAGCTCTGTGGCGTACTTTTTATCATAATTCAATGTGTGAGCAAGAGTTTCCATCTATTCTTGCAAAGAAAGTTTCCTTATTTCAGCAGGTAAGTTATCTAAATGCATAAAATTATTTAACGTTCCTCTTGTCGTTTAGAAGCCATTTAAATGAAAGCTCTGCCTTGGGTGTCACATAACAGTGTGACATATGTGGGGAAGAACTTTCTGCTAATGCCGTTTATCCTGACAGTGAAATCATTCTGGGTAAGGGCATCTCCTGCTGTAGCTTTTATTATTCCTTCT
>NW_011888920.1:415546-420025 GCF_000151845.1 Pteropus vampyrus
AGAAATGAATATAGATATTTGGATAAAGCATCCATAAGTACTTGATTTATATTTGTCTCACATGAAGTCCTAATACTGCAGATATAGATCTTCCAAATTCACCATCATTTTCAAAAAATTCTCCATCTATATACATTTAAATTTCTGATCTTGTAGCTCTGTGAAAAAAGTTTGGAAGAGAGAATACTACTTGAGGGACAGGGAATACCTCTGAAAGATGATACTGTTAAGGAAAACCTCTGAAAGATGATATTGTTTAAGGTGAATATTGAATGCTGAGTAGAAATTTAGAACATTTAGAGGCAAAGGCAACAATGTGTTCACTAATTGAGGCAGAAATGAATATGGTTTAGAAAAACATGCTTTGTTAAGGATTTGATATTCATATGAAATTTGGCATATTTTTACAATCTAATGAACTTAATTGTGACAGTGCTTAAAATTTGCACTTGTATATGTCAGTTATACCTCAATTAAAAAAATGCACTTGTTTTTAATGAAAACATTCTTTTCTCCACAAGGTGGTGATAGATAGGTACAAATATTTTTACCAGAGAGATTTAACAAGGATTGATTTAATACTATTTTGAAATACCTTCTTTTATTTAATTCTTGATTGAATAAGTAAGTCTACCATACTATTTCTGACCTAGAAATGATTAGATAAGCTAACAAAAAAGTAGAAAACAAGTGATAAATACTTATTAATAATTGATTCCATTTCCTTTTTTTAGTAATACATGTACATATATATTTATGTTGGCTTGTAGCTCACTATATATGGTTATTTTTATTTCTTAGATTGCTCTGCCCAGTCTTTATCAGACCCTCTGCTTTGAAGATGTAGCTCTGTGGCGTACTTTTTATCATAATTCAATGTGTGAGCAAGAGTTTCCATCTATTCTTGCAAAGAAAGTTTCCTTATTTCAGCAGGTAAGTTATCTAAATGCATAAAATTATTTAACGTTCCTCTTGTCGTTTAGAAGCCATTTAAATGAAAGCTCTGCCTTGGGTGTCACATAACAGTGTGACATATGTGGGGAAGAACTTTCTGCTAATGCCGTTTATCCTGACAGTGAAATCATTCTGGGTAAGGGCATCTCCTGCTGTAGCTTTTATTATTCCTTCTGACTTTGACCCAAGGGTGATTTTACAATAGAGAAAATATCTTACAGAAGAAAATTAAGATCTAGATTGTACAAGTTCTTCACTTATTTGGCCAGGTTCTATCTAAGGAAAATACCTCATGGTGAGGAACAGATTTTTTTTCCCATTCTATTTCAAAATAGAATGATGAAACCTACTGACGGGTTCTACTCAGTCTTTTAGGGGAGGCAAAAGGCTTAGAATTGAAAAGCTCTGTAGAGGTTGATACTCCAGGAGTAACCCTTCCATTTCCTGGAAGTAGTCCTGTCCCCTGTACATATTTTTTTGTGAATTCTATTTTACCAAGTATGTTTAAAAAACAAAAAGAACAAAAGAAAACTTTATTGGAAAACATATACATGATTAAGCATAAAAATAGTGATTTGAAAATTTTAGGCAAGATTTTGGGACTCTGTTCTGCTGTCATCAGAAGTGCCATACCTACATACCCTATTTTCACCTGGCATTTGGCCCTTTATTAGATCCTGAAGAAGTAGCTAACTTATGACCATTACATGATGATGTTTACTTTTGTTGGTAGGTTTGAGGAAATAAATGGATTTTAGTAGTGTTTTGGCTATTAAAGATGTGTCTGCGATTATACCTATTGTGACAGTTTGAAGCATAGTAAATATTGTGAAACAGTTATAAGTATTAACATATTTTAGTAAACATTTGTTTAATTAACTAACATTAACTATTGTTTAGTTAAAAAAACTGTTGTGGGAACTTTATTATTTAAAAATATCCTGAACTTTATTTTAAGGTTCTTGTGGTACAGGCTCTCAGACCAGACAGACTGCAAAGTGCCATGGCTTTGTTTGCATGTAAAACTCTGGGTAAGTGTAATACTTTTCTAGAATTAGACCATTGACCTGAACTATTTGTTTTAAATTTACATGTTATTTTATGCTGACCTCAGTTTAGAAGATTATAGTTCTTTTTTTCCTTCATTCTACTTATTTTACAATCATTCTACTTATTTCCTTCATTCTACTTATTTTACAATTATTAAAAAAATAATTCTTTGTATGACCATGCTCAATGTATTTGATGCATAATTGACATCCTATATTTATTTAGTGAAGATATTTGAAGTTTTAAAAATTATTTTCTTATGGAAGCACTTTAGACATTTAGATATTTGTCCAAGAGGACTTTAAAGCAGGGAATCGAACATTTTATTTAGACAATTACAGATACCATTGTCTTAGGGGAAAATAAGCCTTCAAAATGAGTTATTTTTGCCCTAATACAAAAAAATGAAAATTTGTGGGTCTTTCAGATTATAAACAAACTATGAAATACATTTAAGTCTTTCATATATTCTTATCTGAAGAATTAAAAGTTATCACTCACTTGAAAATAATAAACTATACCTTATTTCCATTTGCACAAGAAATTTTGAAAAAACTGTGTTAAGGAAAGATTATGAAAAGTATTTTGGTTGAAGCATAGAGTCATCTAAGAATAATGGATCTTTACTATTCTAAACTGCAGATTTGTTAGAAATATTTTGGAAATGGAAAGTCTGGCATAGCTAAAATAGTATGCTGACATTTATTTCTAGAAATTCTTTATTTCTATTTAATTTTTCCATATATATGTATATGAAATTTATGTAGAAACTGTTTTTTATTCATTGTAACTTACATATATTCCAATCAAGTAAGCCTAACATGCATGTTTTATGCATGTTTCTCTAAATTCGATTTTCTTATATAAATAAGCTTAGCACAGAGTTTTATGAAATTGAAAAACTATACTGGATCTTCCATGCTTCTCACAGAGAAACTTTACAGTATTGAATAATCATTCTTCTGTTAGTTTATAAAACTGTTATAATTGGTTATGTCATGGTGTTATTTTGAGAAATTGTCTCTTTAGATGGTCAGTTTTACTCTAGCGAATACATTCTTTCATTTAAATTTGAATGTTCATAATGATAATAATCATAGCTAAAACTTAAATAGCTCTTACTGTAGGTTAGGTACTAGTCTAAGTGCTATACATGTATGAGCTCTTTTAATCTTCACAGCAGCTCTACAAGGGGCTATTTTTATATCTATTTAAAGATGAGGAAACAAGATCACACAGCTAATAAATGACAGAATTCAAACCTAACTCCAAAGCCTGTTCTTATTAAATACTGAAAGAGTCAAATTTACTCTCAGTTTAAAGAGATATTACTAGTGCGTACTAATATAAAATAGTGTCTTTAAATCTTAAAGTTATTCTATACACATATTCATTTGTAACCTACTGTATCAGTTTCCTAGGGCTTCAATAACTACCACAAGCTAGATGGCTTCAGACAACAGAAATTTGTTGTCTTAGACTTTTGGAGACAAAAAGCCCCAAATCAAGTTGTTGTCAAAGCCTTGCACTATTGAAACCTGTAGGAGAATTCAGGATTCTTCCTGCCTCTACCTAGATTCTGGAGGCTTGCTGGCAATGGCAATCTTTGGTCTTCCCTGGCCACAGCTGCTTAACTGATCTCTGCCTTCGTTTTCACATGATATTTTCTCTGGGTGTCTCTATTTTTACTTGTCTCCTTTAAGGTCACAAGCCATATTGAATTAGGGGCCTATCCTATTCCAGTATGAAAGTTAACTAATTGTATTGACAATGACCCTGTTCCCACATAAGGTTACATTCCAAGCTATTGGGGTTAGGACGTCAACATACCTTTTTATGGGGAATACAATACAACCCATAATATCTACAAACCCAACTTTTTACATAATGGCTGTCTTCTGCTTCACTTTCCACCAGGCCATGTATGTGCATGCATACTACACACACACAAATATTTTGAGGCTCCTTTTACCCTGGTCACTTGGTGAGTTGGTGATGGGTATATGGAAATGTGTCTGGCCATACTGTGTGCTTTTCTTCCCTTGAGCATGGAGAGGAAATGTCCCTGTTTATTCATCTCTGATAGGATGTTTCTCCACTAGGTAATTTTTACTCATGTTGGGTAGAATGTTTATCCACCTAACTCTTGGTTGCAGGTTGAGATACCCATCTGAAACTCACTTAAATTAAAAAGGGCAAAAAGTATAACCAGTACTCAGAAAAGAAAGAGGTAGGGCTGGCCTCTGGGCCAACTGGTTTCATGGATTCAAACAACATCAAGAGACCTTGTTTCTTTGTCTCATTCTTGCAGTTTCTTTCTTCCCCATCCCTCCCCCCTTTGTTTCTCTCTTTTCTTTGTCTTTATCTCTCTGTCTGTCATGTTCCTTCTAGACTTTTATTTAATTCCTGCCTGTGTTGACCTTAGCCTCAGGATTCATATGTATTCTGGAGATAAGGCTGCCAACCTCCTGAGAT
>NW_011888920.1:421315-424364 GCF_000151845.1 Pteropus vampyrus
GTTCCTTCTAGACTTTTATTTAATTCCTGCCTGTGTTGACCTTAGCCTCAGGATTCATATGTATTCTGGAGATAAGGCTGCCAACCTCCTGAGATATAATTTAAAGTTTGCAATTAAAGAGAACCTTCCCTCCAACTTCATCATCAAAAATTCTAGGGAAGGTACCTCTGCAACTAATTGTATCAGAAATATATGGAATAGCAGTTTCCCCAAAAGAAGTCATGGGTGGGGGAGGGACTCTTACCACAAATGGGGAAAGAAGTGCTGGTACAAAACGATAGATATCCATTATAATCAGCTTACGTATAATCTGTTTTAACTAATTTTCATATTTAAGTAGTTTGATAGTTGAATCATTAATTTGTAAAGTTTATTTTGAGAGTCTGATTATTTTAAGAGTTACAAATATTTAACTTTTGATTCTGAAGGATGAAGTAGTTGAACAAAGATATTAGTATCCATGTTAAAAGGTACTTATGAGCATACTATGTCTTGTAACTGAAAAATTTATCATGTTACCAAATATAAACATATATTGAGTAATAACTATATTAGTAGGTGTATAATAAATATGAAAATCAACTATTCCTATATTTACCACTTGTTAGCTGATTGAAGTAGCCTTTTGCTAATATTTTTGCGAAAATAAAAGCAATAAGATAGAAATTCTTTATTTCTCACCAAAAAACTACCTACTACCTGTATTGGTACCCATATTCATTCCACTTTTCCTTCTGTTACTATGAATGAATGCCCTTTCTCCAACTAAAAGCCAACCTTTTTGCTCTTTTTTTTCCTAGTATTGTTTCCTCCTGCATTATCAATTTCACCTTCTTTACTGGATCATTTCTGTCAGCATACAAACATATTTTAGTTTCACTTGTCTTAAAAATGCCTCCCATTGTCCTCTTCCCCTCTGTTGCGATCATTGTATTTCTTTATTTCCTTCCACAGCAAAACATGTTCAAAGTGTGTCCGTAATTAGAGAGTACAGTGATCCATTTTCTCAGCTCTTATTCTGTCTTTAATGCACTCTGTTTGGACTTCCATCCCTAAGGTTCTACAGTTGCTCTTGTCAAGGTTAATAATGTGTTCTTCCATATTGCTTGCTATCTGTGATTCTGTCTTACTTGATCTTTTAACAAAGTTGTTCATACTTCCATCTTTGAAAACTCTCTACTTTCTTCTCTTGATTATCATATTTCTTCTTTCATACCTCAACCTTTTTAGGGTTTTATTTTCTCACTGGCTGCTTCTCTGCATGTCTTCTAAATATTGAAGTAGTCTTCTTTCCACTGCAGTCTTGTTCTGTTTTCCCTTCTTTCCTTCTTACACATTTTCTCTCTAGGAAACCTCACCCGGTCCCCAGCTTTAAATGTGATTAGTAAATTATTGACTTTTTTATCTCTTATTTCTATCCCTGACCTCTTCTTTAGAACTCTGTAGACTCATGTAACCAAATGCTTATTTGATATTTTCATATGAATGTTACCCCACAAATTTAACATGACCAATACAGAACTTTTGATCTCTCTGTACTAGCATCCACTCAGTTGCTCAAATCAAAAACCCAAAAGTAATCCTTTCTCTCTTTATTTTATATACATAATCTACTAGGAAGTCCTTTTAATTCTATCTCTAAAATTTACTCTGAATTCATTTATTTTTTGTCATTACTACAAACCTCATGCAAACTACCATCATCTCTCACCTCAGTTACTGCCATAGCTTTGGCTCTATCTTCAGAATATATTCAGAATCCCATCACTTCTCACACTTTCACTACCATCTACCACTTTGTTCAAGCCACTGTCCTATCAGCAGGATTATTACCATTCGGCCTTCTTTTTCTTCCCTATTTCCAGTTTATTCTCAACACAGCAGCTAGAGTGTCTTTCGAAACGTGTTACATCCTCTGTTCAGACTCTTCTGATGGCATCTCATCTTTCTGAGTTCTTACTGTTTTACCTCTTCTTGTCCTTTGCTTCCCCTCAGATCTAATCTCCTACCATTCTCACTTTTGCTCAATCTTTTTCAACCTTAATAGCCTTCTCCCTGTCCTTCTAGTGCTTCAAGTGTGTTTCCGCGATCTCAAGACCTTACCATTAACTATTCCTGCTTCCAAGAGAGCTCTACCCTCAGTTATCTCACTCATTTCTCTGCTGGGATGTCATCTTTTCAGTGAAGATTTCCCTGAACACACTATCTAAAAATGACATACTCTTTTTCTCAGATCTCTATATCCTCCTTTACCTTGTTCGTTTTCCTCTGTAGCAGTTATCACCATCCAATATATTGTTATTAATTCATTTATTAATTTTTGGTCCCCCAACTAGAATATAAACTATATGAGGGAACAAATTTTGTTTTGTTCATAGTCGTGCCTTAATGCCTTAAACAGCTTCTGGACAGAGGCACTGTAAGTGTTAAGTCAGTGACTACCTTCTTAATTGGTCTCCCTATTTCATTTCTTGCATCTTCACTGCTCTGTTCTCTCCAGAGTGCTGTTATTTTTTAAAAACTTAAAACAGATCATCCTTATTTTTTGCATAAAATCTCCAAAATCTTCTCAAAACATTTAAAATAAAATCCATATTTCTTATATAAGCTTCTAAGGCCCCCTACAGTCTGGTCCCTGTTTACTTCTCTGACTTCATCTTGTGCCCCTCTTTCTTGCCCCCCGTATATTAGATGTGGGAAAAATAGCCTTAGGACCTTTGTACCCTTTGTACTGTTTGCTCTATGTTTTTCCTTTTTTTTTTTTTTTTTTTTTTTTTTTTCTTTTTTTTTTTTTTTTTTTTTTTGCTAATGGATGGCTACTCTGTATTATTCAGATGTTAACCTAAAATATTACATTTTCAGAAGGGTCTTTATGGCCCATCTCATCAGTACCAGCAATCAACCTGTTTTATTTCTCTACTTAGTAACACAATCTGATGTATTTCTAGCTTTCCTATATATTTATTGTGTTTATGTAGCTCAATTTGAGTTTAAGTGAAACAAGGCAATTTTTAGAGTTTTTTAAAAGAGTCTATTATTTTCTCACTCA
>NW_011888920.1:424414-429278 GCF_000151845.1 Pteropus vampyrus
TCTCTCTTTATTTTATATACATAATCTACTAGGAAGTCCTTTTAATTCTATCTCTAAAATTTACTCTGAATTCATTTATTTTTTGTCATTACTACAAACCTAATGCAAACTACCATCATCTCTCACCTCAGTTACTGCCATAGCTTTGGCTCTATCTTCAGAATATATTCAGAATCCCATCACTTCTCACACTTTCACTACCATCTACCACTTTGTTCAAGCCACTGTCCTATCAGCAGGATTATTACCATTCGGCCTTCTTTTTCTTCCCTATTTCCAGTTTATTCTCAACACAGCAGCTAGAGTGTCTTTCGAAACGTGTTACATCCTCTGTTCAGACTCTTCTGATGGCATCTCATCTTTCTGAGTTCTTACTGTTTTACCTCTTCTTGTCCTTTGCTTCCCCTCAGATCTAATCTCCTACCATTCTCACTTTTGCTCAATCTTTTTCAACCTTAATAGCCTTCTCCCTGTCCTTCTAGTGCTTCAAGTGTGTTTCCGCGATCTCAAGACCTTACCATTAACTATTCCTGCTTCCAAGAGAGCTCTACCCTCAGTTATCTCACTCATTTCTCTGCTGGGATGTCATCTTTTCAGTGAAGATTTCCCTGAACACACTATCTAAAAATGACATACTCTTTTTCTCAGATCTCTATATCCTCCTTTACCTTGTTCGTTTTCCTCTGTAGCAGTTATCACCATCCAATATATTGTTATTAATTCATTTATTAATTTTTGGTCCCCCAACTAGAATATAAACTATATGAGGGAACAAATTTTGTTTTGTTCATAGTCGTGCCTTAATGCCTTAAACAGCTTCTGGACAGAGGCACTGTAAGTGTTAAGTCAGTGACTACCTTCTTAATTGGTCTCCCTATTTCATTTCTTGCATCTTCACTGCTCTGTTCTCTCCAGAGTGCTGTTATTTTTTAAAAACTTAAAACAGATCATCCTTATTTTTTGCATAAAATCTCCAAAATCTTCTCAAAACATTTAAAATAAAATCCATATTTCTTATATAAGCTTCTAAGGCCCCCTACAGTCTGGTCCCTGTTTACTTCTCTGACTTCATCTTGTGCCCCTCTTTCTTGCCCCCCGTATATTAGATGTGGGAAAAATAGCCTTAGGACCTTTGTACCCTTTGTACTGTTTGCTCTATGTTTTTCCTTTTTTTTTTTTTTTTTTTTTTTTTTTTCTTTTTTTTTTTTTTTTTTTTTTTGCTAATGGATGGCTACTCTGTATTATTCAGATGTTAACCTAAAATATTACATTTTCAGAAGGGTCTTTATGGCCCATCTCATCAGTACCAGCAATCAACCTGTTTTATTTCTCTACTTAGTAACACAATCTGATGTATTTCTAGCTTTCCTATATATTTATTGTGTTTATGTAGCTCAATTTGAGTTTAAGTGAAACAAGGCAATTTTTAGAGTTTTTTAAAAGAGTCTATTATTTTCTCACTCAATTAGTCTTTAAAAATATGTTCTTTTTGTCACATGCACATAACCTATTTTATTGACTTTGTAGTTTGACCCTTTATCAACTGTTTAGATTACTTCTGTTAGGGTACTATTTCATTTCCAAATTAAATAACATTTAAGGTTTGACAGCATTAAGTAAAGGCCTCATGCTATTCAGATGCTTTGAAGGTTTAATATATTTCTAAAACCAGACTTTACTTATTTCTAAGCAAAAGTTATATATACTGGTGGATGGCTAGATGACTTTATTTTGTCAAGTGGATTTATTAATACAGGTTTATATAAAATTGGAGTTTTTATTGTATAAGTTTTAAAACTTCATATTGCTGGAGAATTATAAGCATGTATCTTTTTTAATCCAGTTTTAAAGATTTGATTTCAAATGTAATTTCTTCAGCATCATTCGTATATAAAGATTTTTATTAAATTTTAGCAATGCTTTTATAATCTATTAACTTTAAAATAGTTACTTAAAAAGTGTTTACGAAAGCAATTTTGAAGATTTAAGTTAATAGGACAAACCTCAAAACTTCAGGCATATCACTTTTATATACTCCTACAAACCAAGCCTTATGTACTAGCAAAATCTACTACATTACTTTTTTAAAATAGCAGTTACCAGATGCAAATATTCTGACTTCTGCAATTTTGTTTTAATTTTGACTTTTTTTTTATTAACTATTCTGAACAAGATATTATAAGACATATTCCTGGAAGATGCTGCAGTAGCTACTGGAACCAATAACTTCTTACAACTTTTCTACCAAAAAGCCTTTCGAGCCTGCAATTTTCCTAGTTTTACAATCTTCTAATTCTCTTATTCAAGCTAATAACCCATCCCATGTACCTTGCTTCCATAGCTCCATCTGTGTCGTGCAGTCTGTGTCTAAGAGGAAAGGAATGCCATAAGGAAATGTGTATTCATTTTCTATTGTTTCTGTAACAAATGTCACAAATTAGCAGCTTAAAACAACATCCATTTATTATCTCACAGTTCTGTAGGTTAGAAGTTTGGAGGGCTCACCTGGTTTCTCTGCTCCAATTAACACAAGGCTCAATCCAGGTGTTGGCCATCTGGGCTCTTCTTGGGAGGCTCTGGGAAGAATCCATTTCCAAATGCATTTAGGTTCCTCACAGAATTCAGTAACATGGAATTGTGAGATTGAGATCGGCATTTCTATTTCTGTTGTTTGGAGTCCTCCTCAGCTTTGAGGCCACTTACATTCTTTAGTTTGTTGCCCCCTTCCATGATCTTTAAAGCCAGCAATGGCAGATTGAGTCTTTCTCATGCTTCACATCTCTCTGACCTTTCCTTCTGCCTCATCTTTCCTTCTCTCTTCTGCTGCATCTCTTTGACTTTAGGTGGAGAAAATTATCTGCTTTTAAGAGCTCAAGTGATTAAACTGGCCCACGTAGATGATCCAGGATAACCTTAATCACATCTGCAGTATCCCTTCACAATGCATATGTAGGTTAGTGTTTGAACAACCAAGGCATAGGAATCTTGAAAGGGATATCCTTAGAATTCTGCCTACCAGAAATGTTTGACTTTTTTGTTTGTTTCCAGGCTTGAGTATTATTTTATTTTAAAAGAGTATTTTCCCATTTAATTGGTTGATGTATATTTAGTTAGATAGTAGTTGTTGCTTGGCCTTTTTATTGATGTTTGTGGTACATTTTTAGAGTTGTCTTTTCTCTCCAAGAAAGGAAGAATAATTTTGTACACATGATGCTTATCAGTCTCTTTGTTAGGGAGGATGAGATAAATGAGGAAGAATGAATGGATTATACTTACCACCTGTAATAGTTTGATGTTAATGTTTTACTTTATTCAGGTACCTTAAAAGTTCAAGATTTATAGTTATTCGTTTTTAAACTGCAAATTATTTCTTTTTTATTTTATCAGATAAAATATTCAGATAATAAAATAATTTATTTCTTTAAGTTATTTTTAGTTCTTTTTTTCCTTTGGAAAGAAATGATATTGTTTACAGATGCATTGTCAAAATACAGTGTAGTGATTTACAAGTAGTTCTACACTGTGATAACTCACAGTGCAGTGACCATTTTGGGCTCTTCAATTTAATTGAATAGTTTTCAGTGATTCACACCGACAGTTCTAATGGTATCATGACTTAAAATTACTTGGGTTAATAAAACCAATGATTATATACAGAGTCAATTCACTTAAAATGCAATAGAGATTTTATTGGAATTTTGTAGGCAGAATGGCTAACAGAATTCCAAGTAACATCAATTGTCTCCTATGTTAGCTAAAATGGCATGATATTTTTCATGATTTTTTCCTCTAATCCAGAATGTTCTAATACTGTGAAATTTGTATAAAATGAGTTAATGAATATATATTTATCTTCTGAGGAATTTTGATTGTAGAAGTAATAATTGAATTTACGCTAAGCTCTGGATATAAAATGGTGAACAAAACAGATATTGGAGTTTATAGTTTACATTTGTTAAGTTAAGAAACAGTATGCCATTTGAACCTATGTAATTTTATTAACTAATGTCACCTCAATAAATTTAATTAAAAAAAGAAATGGTATAGCAATCTGCATTAAAAAATTTTAAAGACAGTTTCTATATTGGCCTATATTTTCCAAATAAAACACATTTTAGTCATCTTTTTATATGAAAATCTTTATATATATTTTGACATTTTTATCACATAATACATCTAAGTAGATGTCTATGAGAAGATATAGAGAAATAAAAAGATAAACACCTGTTATTCCATCATTCTGAAATAATCATCATTAACATTTTTACATAGGCATTTCTATTTAGGCACATTGATGTGTATATATTACAATAGGACTCATGTTGTCTATTTTATTGAGTAATCTGCTTTTCAGTAAATCACCATTTTTGTAACTTTATTTCCATTATAAGGTTATCAGAAATTACTCATTTGGAGTCCTTAATGTCTTTCCCTAGTTTTTAACTAATATCAACAACTACATTGAAAGTCCTTGTACATGCTTCTTCATTCATATCCTAAATTATTTCTTAAATTAATTATTATAATTTAAATTACTTAGTCAAAGACCATGCACATTTTTAAGACTTTTAATACATTTTATCAGACAGTGCATTTACTTGGCTTACAATTTATTGAGTTTATGCATAAATAAATGAATGTTTGAATGAATGAAAATATTTTTTATTACATTGCCACAAGTACATGAGAATTCTTTTCTATTATGTCTTAAAACAGGATGATTGTGGGCAATTTAAATTTAGTTAAAAATAAAATTTATATGATATGCCTTTGGAAGTAATTCATCAATTTTAAGTGGTCATTGCGGTAAATCTCACCTTATATCAGGAATATTTCTGCCTTTGAAAATTACTTATCCTTATGG
>NW_011888920.1:429328-458644 GCF_000151845.1 Pteropus vampyrus
TTGATGTATATTTAGTTAGATAGTAGTTGTTGCTTGGCCTTTTTATTGATGTTTGTGGTACATTTTTAGAGTTGTCTTTTCTCTCCAAGAAAGGAAGAATAATTTTGTACACATGATGCTTATCAGTCTCTTTGTTAGGGAGGATGAGATAAATGAGGAAGAATGAATGGATTATACTTACCACCTGTAATAGTTTGATGTTAATGTTTTACTTTATTCAGGTACCTTAAAAGTTCAAGATTTATAGTTATTCGTTTTTAAACTGCAAATTATTTCTTTTTTATTTTATCAGATAAAATATTCAGATAATAAAATAATTTATTTCTTTAAGTTATTTTTAGTTCTTTTTTTCCTTTGGAAAGAAATGATATTGTTTACAGATGCATTGTCAAAATACAGTGTAGTGATTTACAAGTAGTTCTACACTGTGATAACTCACAGTGCAGTGACCATTTTGGGCTCTTCAATTTAATTGAATAGTTTTCAGTGATTCACACCGACAGTTCTAATGGTATCATGACTTAAAATTACTTGGGTTAATAAAACCAATGATTATATACAGAGTCAATTCACTTAAAATGCAATAGAGATTTTATTGGAATTTTGTAGGCAGAATGGCTAACAGAATTCCAAGTAACATCAATTGTCTCCTATGTTAGCTAAAATGGCATGATATTTTTCATGATTTTTTCCTCTAATCCAGAATGTTCTAATACTGTGAAATTTGTATAAAATGAGTTAATGAATATATATTTATCTTCTGAGGAATTTTGATTGTAGAAGTAATAATTGAATTTACGCTAAGCTCTGGATATAAAATGGTGAACAAAACAGATATTGGAGTTTATAGTTTACATTTGTTAAGTTAAGAAACAGTATGCCATTTGAACCTATGTAATTTTATTAACTAATGTCACCTCAATAAATTTAATTAAAAAAAGAAATGGTATAGCAATCTGCATTAAAAAATTTTAAAGACAGTTTCTATATTGGCCTATATTTTCCAAATAAAACACATTTTAGTCATCTTTTTATATGAAAATCTTTATATATATTTTGACATTTTTATCACATAATACATCTAAGTAGATGTCTATGAGAAGATATAGAGAAATAAAAAGATAAACACCTGTTATTCCATCATTCTGAAATAATCATCATTAACATTTTTACATAGGCATTTCTATTTAGGCACATTGATGTGTATATATTACAATAGGACTCATGTTGTCTATTTTATTGAGTAATCTGCTTTTCAGTAAATCACCATTTTTGTAACTTTATTTCCATTATAAGGTTATCAGAAATTACTCATTTGGAGTCCTTAATGTCTTTCCCTAGTTTTTAACTAATATCAACAACTACATTGAAAGTCCTTGTACATGCTTCTTCATTCATATCCTAAATTATTTCTTAAATTAATTATTATAATTTAAATTACTTAGTCAAAGACCATGCACATTTTTAAGACTTTTAATACATTTTATCAGACAGTGCATTTACTTGGCTTACAATTTATTGAGTTTATGCATAAATAAATGAATGTTTGAATGAATGAAAATATTTTTTATTACATTGCCACAAGTACATGAGAATTCTTTTCTATTATGTCTTAAAACAGGATGATTGTGGGCAATTTAAATTTAGTTAAAAATAAAATTTATATGATATGCCTTTGGAAGTAATTCATCAATTTTAAGTGGTCATTGCGGTAAATCTCACCTTATATCAGGAATATTTCTGCCTTTGAAAATTACTTATCCTTATGGATTGCTATTGTGAAGAATAGAAGGTAGTGGTTCAGGTATGAAATTTTTTTTCAGGATGGTCATCTAGAAATGCCTTTTTGGCCCATCTTAGTGGCATTGAATTCATACCTAAAAGTGTTTGCTACAGAAGTTAAGAATTTCTTCTTCATACTATTTTAGAATACCTGAGGTGCACTATTGTCTATTCATTTCTACTTTTGAGGATATAGGGAAGCCCTACTTACCTTTATAGTCATTCTGTTATATTCTACTGATCTGTTTTTTTTGTTGTTGTTTTTTGTTTTTGTGGGTTTTTTACTCTTATGTCATACTCTTCTTTTTAGCTCAATTCAAACAAGTATATTTTTGGTTATTAATCAAAGTGGGTCTTCTTTAGCTTGGCTTTTACAAAGTACATTAATTGTGGAAACATTCAAAGTTTAGCAGAAGAGATTTAAATATAATCATGGTATTATAATTTCTTATCTTTAATAGGACTTTCTAATTTGTGAAGAGCTTCAGAGTTAAAAAAAAGCACGATGAATTGTGATGAATATAGTTAGCAGTTAGCAGCTGGGTGGCTTTTGGCAAAATATTTGATTCCTTTGAGAGTTTCCTCAAAATAAACTACCATAAAATAAACTACCTGGTATAATGCTTAGCATAGAATAGGTGCTAAATAGGTGGAAGCTATTTTTATGGTATTCCATTTTGCCCCAAAATAACCTATGGATTAAAACATTTCACCTAGTTATTCTCTATTATGTATTATGTCATTAGTTTTAATAGACTTTTTTCTTATTCGCTTTTTATTTTTAATTTCTTTAATATATTTTTAGGACTGAAAGAGTTGTCCCCACTCCCTTTAAATCTCAAACGTTTGTACAAAGAGACACTAGAAATCGAACCCATCTTGATAATTATTTCTCCGGGTGCCGATCCTTCTCAGGAACTTCAAGAACTTGCTAATGCTGAAAGAAGTGGAGAATGTTATCACCAGGTCAGTACATAACTACTCTGATACTACAGCTATTGCTCTTGTTGCCATACTTGATCCTGTTAGTGAAACAGATTTTTTTGTTGTAGTAAGCCAAATAATGTCCCTCAAAAGTGTCCACGTCCTGATCCTCAGAACCTGTGATTTTACCTTACATGGTATTAGGAACTTTGTACATGTGATTAAGTTAATCTTGGGAAGGTTATCCTGGATTATCAGGTGGGCCCAATATAATCACAAGGGTCCTTATAAGAGGGAGACAGAAGAGGTTGAGTGAAAGAAGATGTGATGACAGAAGCAGAGATCAGAGAGATGAGAAGATGTTATGCTGCTGGCTTTGACGATGGAGGAAGGGCCCATGAGCAAAGAAATGTAGGTGACTTCTGGAAACTGGAAAAGGCAAAGGAAGGATTCTCTCTTAGGGCCTCCAGAAGGAGCACAGCCCTTGAGTACTACCTTTATTATCAAACCAAATACATCAATTTTAGATGAGTGGGACTTCTAACCTCCAGAAGTCTGGAAAGATAATAAATTTCTACAGTTTTAAGGCTGTAAATTGCGGTAATTCGTCATAGCAGTAATAAGACTGCTATTATAGCATGAATATATTTGCTTATATTTTAAAAATAATTAAAAAATTTTTGCTTGGATGCTTTTACAATCAATCCATAATATTTACTTGCAAAAACTGAAAGGAAAGAAATACATAAATGTTTTGAGGAAAATTTAATATAATGCCATTTTTTTCCTGAGGTAAATTTAAGAGCTTTGGTTTTGTTCAGATTACCTCCTTTTTTCAATTCAGTTTGCATGCAAGTTTGAAGATTAATTTACCCTCAATTTTTGACAAGTGAATAAACCTTTTTTGTTGAGAAAATAGTTAATTATTTAAAAAGTAAATACTTCACAAGAACCAAAAATGAAAAGTAAGAATGTAATGAGGAACATAAACAGAAGATAGCAAAATAGCAGAGAATTGGGCTAAGTTGTGCAGGTTTTGCACAGTCTAACTCTAGGGAATTCCATTCAGTCCTAGTTATATATTAATATATTCATTAGGACAATATTCAGCTATCAGTAAGGTGTCTTAAGGAAGGGAGGCCCCTTTCTACAGGTTGTATCTGTTAGCAGTGATCTTAGCAGAAGGATAAGACCATTTGCATTCACAGTAGATTTGACTGTTTAAACTTCTGGAATTTTAGATACTGAATTTGCAAAATTTTTTAATATAGTAAAATCTTTAAAATCTGGACATTTATTTATAATTCTGTCATTTAAAATTTTGTTGCCATGCCGAATATATTTGCTAAGGATAATAATATATTCTTAATGAAAAGTTAATTTTTAATTCAAGAAACTGATGTGGGTTTTTTGGAGAGTGGCTATCTTCTTGACATTTTCATGTTGTGCTTTAAAACTTTTCTTATAGTAAATATCTTATTCTAGGGTTTCATGAACTTTTACTTTTAAGCTAGTTTCACACAATTTATGTCTTATGGAAACTTTTGAGTTGCTTGTTTTTAGCTACTATGTCAGTTCAGCAAAATATTTATCCTTTCTTTCACTCTGATTATGATATACATGCCTTCATTTTATTTTTGTATTTTAATAAATGGAAAACTAATATGTGCACTGAAACAATTCAACCAATATTTGTTTCATCCTTCCTATTTGCTTAGTGCCAGGTTAGACCTTGAAAAAAAAATTTTAATCAATATATGAGTATTTATTACTTATTTTATTGTATGCTTTACTATACAATGAGTTAGACATGGTTCCCACTCTCAAAGACTTTATAGTCTAACTGAAAAATAAAATTAATACTTGTAAAAGTCAACTGAAAAACAATGAAATAGTATCTTGTATTTATTATGAAAAAAAAAATCCTTATTGTTAGCGGTAATCTATAATAGTACTCTTCAAATTATTTTGACCATGTACCCAATAAAAAATTTGAGCCAGGATTCTCAATGTATATATGCTTAAAAGTTATATACATATGTACACAGATATAGCTGTATTGATATACAAGTATTATATAAATTGGCCTTAAACATTCGAGTTTAGACTTGATATGGTAAGCAGCATGTAGCCATTTTAGATTCTTTGCTAAAACTTTTATAGAATCTTAAATTTAAGTAGTCACCTAGTCCAAGCATTTAAATAGATCTCATGTACTGAATATAGTATCTAGGCTTTCAACTTCTACTTGGATACTTTTAATCCTTAGAAGTTTTCTGTTGCATAAAGTGGCCTATTCTACTATATGAGTATTATAAGTGCAGATGGGCTATAGAGATTGGAAAAATTGGAATGGAATTCCAGTGAGATCAGGATTCTCATTCCCTCTCTCTCTTCATTCATTTCTTCTCTCTCTCTCCCCCTACCTCTTTCTTTCTCTCTTTCTGTCTCTGTCTGTCTATCTGTCTCTCTCCCCACCTCCACTCTCACTCTTCCTCTCCCTCCTCTCTGCCTCCTCTCTCTGAGAAGCAGTAGAGGAGCAGAAGGCTGAGTATAGACTCTTGAGGCTCACCGACATGTTAGGATTGCTAGCTAATAACGAGCCGGGAATAACACAGTTAAATAGACCAGTAGCTTGAGAGCCAAATATGTGCAGTGTTGGAGAAATTAAAAGTAAATTTCAAAATATTCAAGACTATAGTTATAAAAAACATTTTTTTAAAGGTCTGTGTTTGAGAGGGTAAGAATTGCAGGAAATAGTGGGATGAGGAACAAAAGACTTCAATAATTCTTTATACTGTTCTATAACTTGCAAACCTGTAAGGATAATATATTTTTAATAAATAGAAAACTATAGTCTGATAGTTCTTATTAAAAATTGGGAACCTGATTACATATTACAACATGTTATCAGATTTGTTATTTTAGTTTAGGTTTTTTTTTTTTTTTTGCAGGTTGCCATGGGTCAAGGTCAAGCCGATTTAGCAGTTCAAATGCTAAAAGAATGTGCGCACAATGGAGACTGGCTCTGTTTGAAGAACTTACATCTTGTGGTGTCTTGGCTTCCAGTTCTGGAAAAGGTAGAGTCAGATAAATGTGATGCAGATAATACTAATATACTCAATTTAGTAATCTCCAAGGAACATCAGTATTAAAAAAATGTCATGAATTATTTATGATGTTTATTTTTAAAAATAGTATTTGATGAGAAATCATTTAAAATCTGTTAAGTATTTTTTCCTTAATATGTACATTTGTACAGACCAAAAATGGATTTTTTAGAAAGTCCATAAAAGTCTCTCTTTTAAAAGCATTTAAGGAAAGCAGTGAAACTATTAATCAGAATTGAAGGGAGGCTTAGAGAATTTTATTCAGAAGAAAAATAGGGAAATACTTTAAAAGATGTTATAAATAGAAAATAGAAAATCTATTTATAACATTTTGTTCTTGTTCTGATCTACTTGTATGGAGAAAAAAAGATGTAGAGAAATCAGAAGGAACTGTAGAACTTTCTAGGTTATAAGGAATCTAGGATATAAACTGATGCAATTAATTTATTTAACTCAATGGCCCCAGGGCAAAAACAACCTTAGGACAGAACAAATTGCTGGATAAATTTTAAATGCAAACCTAGATTTAAGTCCAGTGTTTATTTAAAAAAGATGAATCTGGTCTCTGGTAGTTAGAGATAACTCTGAAGACAAAATGTTCCTTGAAAGCTCTATGTGATTTAGCAAAGTATTGGGAGCGGGGAAGAATATCATGGTTAATTTCAGCAGCACAAGTAGAGACATAGTGGTGGAGAGGTTCATGCCAGTAGAAGGAATGAAGATGTCCTTGAATATACTATAAGGGCAAGTGTGATATGGGGCAATAGAGTTAGATGTGTAGATTTTGGAATCCCCTGAGAATCATGCAGAAGGGCTTAGAATTTTTGTCCTAGGACATAGAGAGTCAGGGGAATTAGTAATTAATTAATTTAATCTGACAGAAGTATTATTTAGAATAGAACCAAACAGAATAGATTGAGGGAAGGCCTAGCCTAGTTGTGATGTGTTGAAAATTTGTGCATTCCTAATAAGTTGACAGCTATAGCACCTTACACAAAAGTTAATTAATAAATCTTTGATGATTGAGTTAATGATCGAATAAATGAATTGATGGATCATGATGATTCTTATAGTTAAGAAGATACAGATTTTAGACTGAAGTGTATGTGAATATTCAAATATTCATTATACTACAGTCTTCTGTAAAAATCACTAATGTGTAAAAATGTAAAATTCACATCTGATGAATCATGTTTTAAAACATATAAAGAATAGTTCTGAATATTTGAATCTTGCTTTCTTTTTCAAACAGTATATTGATAGCTATTTATAGAAAATATAATTGCAGTTATTACTTTAAAAGCAAGTCTTAATTAGAACTTTTAAAGCATATAGGGTAGATTATATTACAAACGTTTAAAAAATTTTAAAAACGTTTGCATTTCTTCTGGGAAGTTTGTATGAATTGTTTGGATATGAATTTATTTTAAATCCAGTTATATCACAGGTGTATTGTTTCTTTTACATTTTTTTAAACTTTACATTTCGACATTATAGAACTTTACATTAATATTTTACATTTACATTTAAAATATTATTAGGTATAGATACATTTTATAACATGATTTTAAGCAAGCATGATGTTTTATGGTCAATTCTTTTGCCATTTTTGGTCATCTACATTTCATATATTAATAATGAATCTTAGTATCAGACATAACATATTTGTGGAAATAATTTTTAGATTTCTCTCTCTTTTAGAGCTATCAATATTTTTTTAGAGCTATCAGTATTTCTTATCAATATTCATTCATTCTAAAAACACTTGCTGAGTACAGAAAAAAGCCAGGAACCATGGTAGGTGCTGGTTACATATAAAATTTGTACCTGTTCTCTAGAAATTTAGTTTAGAAGAGATAGACAACATTTATAATTAATATGTAGTGTGATTAATACTACAGAAGAGAATTTTAAAATGTCATCAGTTATTAATTCTGCTTGGGATTGTGGTAGTGAAGAGTTGGAGAAGATATTCCCGTAAGATATGATATTTAAATTATATTTAGACAAATAAATGAGAATTTGTCAGGTTATAAAGAGAATAACAGGCAAAATAATACGATGATTAAAGACAGAGACATAAGTAACAGTTTGAATAAGTAACTAAAGCATACATTATGAACAGATGAATTTAGATGGTGAAGTTTTTAGTTTATATCATAGGCAATAGGATATACTAAAAATTGTCAATAAAAGAGTTGATATCACTGTATAACTCCTATGGAAGCGTGAATTGAAGCAATGAGAACCAGAAGGCCTGATGATGACTGGTAGTTTAGTTACAGCAATTGCAGCTAACACTTATTTTGTACTTACTATGTATCAGGTACTATTTTAAGTGTTTTACACAATATGATGAGATGGGGTACTATTGTTATCCTTGCTTAGCGATGGTGTAAGTTATAGAACCCAAGGTCACATACCAAATAAGTGGCAGAATTTGAAGTTCTACCCTGTTGGCCTAGCTTCAGGTCCAAATTCTTATCTATTACACTAAGCAAGTAATAGAGAAGATGACTATTAAAAATAAATATAATCAGAACATTAAGAAATATATCAAGTCACAAAAAGAATTTAGGAAGAAAGTTACTTAGTAATAATTATAAAGTGGAAATTTGAGTGGATATTTAAGTAGATTTTTGTTGTTTTTTATTTATCAACAAGGAATTAAATACTCTTCAACCTAAAGATACCTTTCGTCTTTGGCTTACTGCAGAAGTTCATCCCAACTTTACTCCTATTTTATTACAGTCAAGTTTGAAGATAACATATGAGGTAAGAAAATTTAAAACTTGAATCACTAATTGTATAAATGCATTAATCTTTGCATGCCTTCCAAAGCTCTGTAAATAACCATCTATTATGCAAAACTTCCTTTTACATTTAGATGAGGTATAATATAGATAAATAATAACATAAGATGGTATTTATAAAAATGCACTTAAATGCTTTCAAATTTTATTTTATATTATTTTGTTTTTATCATAATAAAAGACATATAACATCATCGAATTTACCATCTCAACCATTTTTTAAATTAAATTTATTGGGGTGGCATCGATTAATCATATAGGTTTCAAGTGTACAATTCAATAATACATCTGTATATTGTATGTTTACTACTAAAAGTCAAATCTCCTTCCATCACCATATATTTGATCCCCTTTACCCTTCTCAACCATTTTTAAGTGTATGCAGCAGTCCCCAACCTTTTTGGCACCAGGGGCCAGTGCTCCTGTGAAAAATCTAATGCCTGATGATCTGAAGTGAAGCTGAGGCAGTGATGTATTTGCAAATACAGATGAAGCTGTGCTGGCTTGCCTGCTGCTCACCTCCTGCTGTGTAGCCCAATTTCTAACAGGCCACAGACCAGTATTGGTCAGGTGTCGGTCAGGGGCCAGTGAATGGGGGTCCCTGGTGTATGTGATAGTGGTGTTAACTATCTGTCTTGTGCAACAGATCTCTAGTAATTTTTTCATCTTGCAAAACTGAGACTGTATCCATTGAAAAGCAGCTTGCCATTTCCCTCTCAACCCTGGCAACCACCATTTTACTTTGTTTCTATGAGGTTGACTACTTTAGATACCTAATATGAGTGGAATCATGCATTATTTGTCTTTTTGTGATTGGCTTGTTTTACATGGCATAATGACCTCAAGATTCATATATATTGTAGCATTTCCTTTTAAAAAGATTTCCTTTTTAAAGACTGAATAATATCCCATTGTATATGTATAGTATGCTTTATCCATTCATCTATCCATGGACATTTGGGTCTTCTAACTCTTGGCTATTGTGAATAATGCTGCAATGAACATGGGTGAACAAATATCTCTTTTCAATCTTATTTTGAATGTTTTTTGGATATCTACTCAGATGTGGGATTGAGGGATCATATAGGAATTCTAATTTTAATTCTTTAGGACTGTTTTCCATTACAGTACACTATTATACATTCCCAAGAACAGCACACATTTTCTCTGTATCCTTGACAATACTTATTTTCTGTTTTTTTTTTTTTTTCTTCTTTAGTAGTGGCCATTCTAATGATGTGAGGTGATATCTCACTATGGTTTTCATTTACATTTCCTTTATAATTGGTGATGTTGAACATCTTTTTATATGCTTGTTGACCATTTATATATTTTCTTTGGAATAATGTCTATTCAAGTCATTTGCACAATTTTTAATAGAATTATTTTTGTTATTATTGAGTTGTAGGAGTTCCTTATATATTCTGGAGTTGAGAGTTGAATTATAGGAGTTCCTTATCAGATATATAGTTTACAAATATTTTCTCCTATTTCTCCTGCATTGATGGTTTCCTTTGCTGCATAGATGTTTTTAAGTTTGCTGTAGTCCCATTTGTCTGCTTTTGCTTTTGTTGCCTGTGCTTTTGATCTCATATCCAAAAATCATTGCCAAATCCAATGATTTTTCCCTATGTTTTCTTCTAGGAATTTTCTAGTTTCAGGTCTTAAACATTTAGATTTTTAATTTATTTTGAGTTAATTTTTGTACGTGGTATAAGGTAAGGGTCCAATTTCATTCTTTTGCACATGGATATCTAGTTTTCATAACATTTGTTTTCTGACGTAGCTATGTTAGATTTTTAGTATATGTTTTCTTCCTTTTTTCCTCTCATCCATCATCTGTTCATCTTTCTAAAGGTAATGCTGGGCAGATCCTCTCCAAACCTGATATATCCAAAACTACGTGTTTATAATGATATCATATCACTGGTCAAAGTCATAAATAAAATAATAAACTGAATTAAAACTTTTTAATCCTGGTGAAAAGGGGTTCTGCTTACATTTTCTCTTAATTTGTAGAAACTTCTCTGTTATATATATTTTTTCTTAAGAAAAATGTCTTATTTGTTTATAAGTACCTCTTAAATCAGTACTCTGTTCTTTTTCATCTGATGGTGTTATCTCATTTAAGGAAGAAAAGGGATAAGGAGAATGCAAAGATGTTTTAATATTTGGATATATGTTATTTGAATGGATGCCATTACAATGACTAGTAAGAAAGAACCTTTACAGAATATTCTCCGTCCACTCTCGTAGTACATTCTGCTTACTAAACTCATTTCTTGAATTGGGTTGTATGAGCCATAAGAGCAGTGGCTTTTTTTTTTTTTTTTTGCTTTTTTTTTTAACTTTTTTTTCTTATCATGTACTTGGAATATAGGAAGAACACAATAAATATTTCAAGAAAGAAGAGTTTATATATCATGAGAATTGTTCCTTAAATATTTTAATTTAAAGTGCATCTTTTGCCAGGGCCCTTTTTAGGAGGTCATTTACATTTTCATGGAGATTTTCAGTTTCATTTAAATTATTGGTGAAATTTTTTGCTATTTCCTATCTTAATGTAGATAATTTTAACTATCCTAGGAAATAGCGTAGTTCATTATGTTCAAAATTATTACTATATATGTATATATGTACACACTTAAAATTCTTACAATTAGATAGTATCCTTAAAAATTGTTAAATCGCCATTCTATTATTATTCTTATTTTTGATTAGTTATGAGAATGTTTTTAAAAATTTATTTCAAATGACCAATGTCATACTTATTTACTTTTTCTTAAGTTTTTTCTATTCACTGAATTTCCTGCTTTTTTTCTTTATTTTTTTCTTCTTAATGTTTTCCTTAGATTTATATTTCCTTTTGTTCCTACTGATTTCATATGTTGAATGTTTAATTGGTTTATATTTATTTTCATTAATATTGAAATTATTTTAAGTCTGTGAATTTGTAGTTGAGTATATCTTTAGCTTTATCTCATAATTTGACAGTATTTTCATTTTATTTTTCAAATAGTCTGTATTTGTTTATAATTTTCTCTGTAATTGTATATGATTTATTCATTTTGCATAATCTTTAGCATAGTGCCTTTTACAAAACTCTAAGTGATTGATGAGTGTTATATTAATGTCATGTTTTATTGAATAGTGCTCAGAAAATTTGACTTATTCTATGAAAATTTTTTGTAAATATTTCATAACAAAACATTTTAAAAGTGTAATTTTTATATGTACTTAGTAAATCAATGCTATTTTTCTTTTACTTTTAAACAAGTTCTTTTCATTTAAGAAAAAAAGCAGAATGAAAAGGATTGCAAAGGGAATGACTATTCTTTGTAGCAGACGTTCTTAAAGTACTGACTTGAATTATTTATTCTTTTTATTTCAAAAACAAACTAAAATTTATAGTTCAGTAAAATACCTCAATGATTAAATAAAACTTATTTGGTTATCTTGAATATTGTTGGGTTACAGGCTTTTTTAATTTGAAAAATTATTTTGGATTTATAATTGAGATGAACTGTTAAGTTTAAAACTAATTTTATAGTCGTTCATATTGAAGTAACGTGATAACAAAATAATTTAAGTCAACTTGGTAATGGTGTAAAATTTTCTTCATTAAAATATGTTCTCAAAAGTGTTAAATTTATTTTATTTTTAAGATTTTATACATTATCACACCTTTTAAATTTTTTATTTAGTCACCTCCAGGTCTGAAGAAGAATTTAATGCGGACTTATGAATCTTGGACTCCTGAGCAAATTAGCAAAAAAGATAATATACATCGAGCTCATGCTCTTTTCAGTTTTGCATGGTTTCATGCTGCATGTCAAGAAAGAAGAAATTATATTCCACAGGTATGTAAGATCAGTCTACGTTGTACATATTTTAATATATTAGAATATTTTTATAATTCAGTAGAAATAGCTAGGATTACTTCATAATTTGGCTCATGATTCCTAAATTCTATATCTCTAATTCAATCTTTTATGTTAATCTTTTGGACTCTATATAGTTATCTAGTTCACATTGCTTTGAATTAAAATTTATAGAACAATGTGTGAACTATCATAAGCCCTAAGTGATTATTAGGCCTCTTTTTTGCCGTTCTATATCTCCTAGGTATGTCAAAGTTCAACTACTGAATTCCCTATACCTATTTTTCATTAAATATGTCCCTCTCAGTAAAAGGCATTGCTATCCATTGACTCTTCAAACTAGAAAGCTAAGAGTTGTTCTTAATGGTTTTTTCTTGCTTCTCTACCCAATTTATTATCAAGTCCTGTTGATTCTACTTCCAAAACATAATTCAAAGTTGTACACTTTTTTTTCCACCATTTTTTTCTAAGCCTCATCATCTCTTCCCTATACTACTTTCTGAAATAGCCTTCCAATTCTTCTTGCTTTTTCCATTTAGCAGCCTGAACTATTTTTCTAATATGTAAATTTGATTATTTCATTGCTCTTTTTAAAACCTATCTAATGGCTTTCTACTGTATTTGGGAAAAAATATGCAAATTTCTTACCATGGTCCACAAGGAAAGATTTGCCTGTCTCTTCAACTTCCTCTCAGGCCCGTGTTCCCACTTGTTCTAGACTTCTTTATGCTCTTTGAATTCATCAAGCTCTTTCTCACCACTATAGGCCCTAGCTGTTATTGTTATCACAAGCAATAGACCACGTTCTTCTATTGCTGTGGCAGTCCCAGCTGGTACCAGTGCTCCATTCTTGCCAAATGCCTTAGCCATCAATTGTATCATTCTTTTATCTTTAAAATTTTCCCATTCTGTTTTTCAACTTTGTCTACTTCTGTTGAGATAATCTCTCTTCAAACTGCCCTGTCTACTTGCCTGCTTCTCTCTCTATTTCAGTTACATGTCAAGATAAGAGCATAGGTTATGGAATTACGGATTTGAGTTGAGTCCTGACTGTAGAATTTCCTAGTTTTGTGACCTTGGTAAATTCCTTTAATCCCAATAAGCAACAGTTTTCTCAGCTGAAGAATGGAAATAATAATCATGTTTATCTTTGTTATGAGGATTAAATGAAATAATGTATGTTTAGAAGTGCTTAACACAGTGTCTGGCTATAGCCTGCCAATAAATATTCGTTAAACTCATGAAATAGTAAATAATAACAGCGGTGTGTTGTTTCATATAATTTACATACACTTGTGGGGAGGGTATGCTTTTTATTTTATTTTACAAAATAGGACAGTGGATCCGAAGGGCAATTAACTTGCTAAAGGAATCACACCTAAAAAGCTATAGAGCTTGGAAATGACTAGGCGCCCCTTCCTCTATAGCCTGTGCCCCTAATTTTTCTGACATCTGTCCTTAGACTAATAGATCAGTTAATTCTGATGAATACATGAATAGTGATGGTGATGCACCTTTATTGAGAAGAAAAATTATATTTTAAAAATAAAATTAGATTTGATTTTTTGTTAAATCATACATATGCATATAGTATAAATTAAAAAGCTATGAAAAGGTTTGCAATTAAAATTTAGTATCCTTTCCTTCTATTCTCCTGCCATCCAGTATCTATTCCCAGGGCATCAACTTCATTTTTAGGTTTCCTTCAGAGATATTATATAAATATACAAACATATTTTATGTATTTATATACACATATATGTTCTTTTCCACTCAAATGACAACATGTTACAAATACGGCTCTGTACCTTGTTTTAATAACTCATGCATTTTAGAGATTATTAAATATCAGTAGCCATTTAATATCTAATTTTGAAACTAATATAATAGAATATTGTTAACTGTAATTGAAAAATAAAAAAATCATTGCAAAAGTATCTAATTTGAAAATATTTGTGTTTATTATATCAATATACATATTTTAAGGAGTTTTGTATTAGGTGGGCATATATATTTTTTTCAATGTTTGCTATGACAAAATACTTTCCTATACTTGCCTCATTTAGCATTTATTCCTCGTGGCCAATTTCTAAATATAGATTGTTTGGGTCAAGAGTATGTGTATTTAAAAAAATTCACAAATATTACCAAAATGCTATGCATAGAGAATACAGCAATTCACTTTAACACACCAAAAAATATTTGAAAATGTCACTTTTTAAAACACTCTAACTTTGCTTTTATGAAAACCATTAATGTGAAGGTAAAAGCAGATAAAATAGAGAATACCATTAATTGCTAGCGACCATGTCATAAGGATATATATACTTCTACAACCTCTCTGTTTTCCCTCTTTTCTTCTTTTGATTTTGCTTTCTTTTTCTTAAATGTTAACTTACAGAAGTAAAGATCCATTACTAATTCAGCTCGGTTTTTATTTCTCATGTTAGTAAAAGATTATTTTTTGCTATTTTTCATTATAGTGCTATATTTGGTTGCAGAATTAACTTTCTCTATTTTACACACATATATTGTACTTCTAATACTGTATTTTATGTAATTTCAGTTTTGTTTCATATTTGTTATTCTTTGACATCTTGTTATTTTTAACTAGATTGTGAGCACTTGATAACAGGCCTCATCTCATTCATCTTTGTAAGGGCACTTAACTCAATACCTGGATTTTCAACTGGGCTAAATAGGATTTGATTGGCTGTATAGAGAACCTCTCACTCAGAAAATATGCCACAAATAACAAATTACTTTTCAAAGATTTTATATCATAATTTTAAAAATCGTTAATTATTCGATAGTTTATCAGTAACTTTGGGATACAGAGTATAGTTCTTATCATTTTAGAATTAGTATTTGTGTTAGAAATTGCTATTTTAACTAATATTGATAGCAATATTCTCTAATTTTAGAGTTTTATAAATATTAATCTAAATTATTTAAAATTTTTTAAACATTTCACGAATAGTCTTATAGAGTGATATAAGAAATATTATTAATAAGATTTCACTTTGAGTTTGTAGAAAACTTATTCAAAATATTATAGGAACTTTTACTGTTGATGGGTTATATCAAATCCCTTACATCTCCCTTACAGATCTTTAATTCTTAGGTATAGTAGAACTTAGTGAGTGAAATTTAAATCTCTTGTTTTCACATTATCTATAATATTATTTAAAATAAATAATTATCCAAATGCTAGTGATCTCCAAATTTATATATCCAACTCATACTAATTCTGTAAGCTGTAGCCTTATATATCCAATTATTATTTTGACCTATCCAGTTGGATGCCTTAAACATGACTGAAAATCCCACATATTCTTGATCCAAGTACTACAACATAGTAATTGAGTTTCTCAAGAGCACAGATTTTGTCTATTGTTCATTGCTGTATTGTCACTGACTGAAACAGTGCTTGGTATATGGCAGGCACCCAGTGAATTTTTGTTGAACACTTTGTTCAATGATCTCATGATATTCCTTTCCAAATATTGTATTCTTTCAGTGTTCCACTTTTCAATGAATGACACCATCATCAATTTGAATAATCCATAAGCTTAGAGGTCATTCTTAAAACTTTAAAAAAAAAATCTTAACCTTTCATTACAATCTAGTTCAAAAATTCTTTAATTTTATTGTCCTAACTATCTATTTTTGTCTTTTCTATCTGTTGTATCCCACCCCACCAGGGTGACTTTCTCTTACTTCTTAGATTAGGTTAGATTTCTTTCTTATATATACCAAGTATGTTTATTTCCATCACACATACTACAGTTTGAAGTTGTATGTATATTTGAGTGATTGATGGTATCCATTATACTCTTCCCTTCCCCCCACATTTGACTGAAGTGACATCAGGGCAGGGAATATTTATGTTTTGGTTCATTCTTTTATTCTCAGATCTTGACATATAATATGCATTTAATAAATATTTTTATTGCATAAAACTAATTAGTTACAGTTAATGGAAGCACTATAGAAATTATTTTTAATTGTTTCATATATCCTCTATAAAATATAGATCTCTACGAATGTTCTTTTTATATGAGCCTTGTAGTTATGATTTTATTTAGTTTAGATTTTATTTAGTTTATTTATTTAGTTTCAGTATGAATGCTTTGTGAGTCAAAGGTACAGAAAATAATGCTATATGCCTTTGAGCCTTAAATTTTTTCGTAATATTTCTGTTTTCATGTTTGTGGAAAAAATGCACAATTCTGAAGGACAAAATTATAGGAACTATCTTAATGTTTACAAAGTATGTAGACTCAAACTTTACTATGCCAATTTGGCTGTATCACCATATTTTTCAAAGATAAAAACTTTTATGGTATTATAAAGTCCTTTGCATTCCACGGAAGTAAATAAATCTCTGCTAAAAAATTACTCTTACTATAGATTTATTGTTTATTTTTATTAAATTTATTTTATCGTCTTTTTTTTAGCATGTATTGAACATTGGTTTTAAAACTGTAAGGGCAATGATGCATACATAGATGTCTTCAAACATTGCTTATAAGTTCTTTAATATTTTTAAAATTTGTTTTGATAGGGTTGGACCAAATTTTATGAGTTTTCTTTATCAGATCTTCGAGCTGGGTACAATATTATTGACAGGCTCTTTGATGGTAAGTTCTAATGATGAAAATTTTTATCTCTGATGTTAACGAAAAAATTTTTGAGGTCTTACTAACAAGAAAGTTTTTTTCAGTGACTTAAAAAGTGACTTAACTTCCTTTTATAAGATTTGCTATTTGCTTTTTATTTTGTAGTTTATGTCCTGACTACCATTCTTGTGATCTCTGAGAGTTTGTATTGTAATCATTGTTTTTGATATAACCCATAAGATTTCACATTGATCTGTAGTTCTTAGGAAGCAAAAAGCTAGAAATACCTTGTCTGTACTTTATGGGCTTCAGAAGTTTCAGACTTCAACTGAATTCAGTTCTCTTTCAAGGGAACTGTTAAAATTCAGGAGGCTTGTACACTAAGGCTGGCAACAAGGATCTGTAGAATCATAATGATATGATTAAGTGAGAATCAGGAATCGAGGTACAAATAGTAGATTGAAATAGGGCAGCAAACAAGACCATGTAATCTGACCTCCTGAAGCCACCTATCTCTGCGTTCTGAAGGCAGAAACAGTCCCCAAACTTTATTGTGCAAGGCCAAAGCAAGGGGATACTAGAGTTTAGAGCAATGATGGATTAGAGAAGAGAACATGTTGATAGGACTCTCAAGCTTAAAAATATCCTAAATGGAACTCTTGATTCCCTTCCCTCTCTCACTCTGCTGCCCTGCCAAACCACTGTTCCCCGAGTCTTCCCCATTTCAGTAAATGGCACCACCATTCATGTAAGTTGTTTAAGTTCAAAGCCTATGAATCACCACGGATTCTTTTCTTTTTCTCATTGTTAGACATCTAGTGCTTTGACAATTTGTTTCTTTCATGTCCAGATCACATCATAGTTCTGTTTAGTTCTTTCAGCTTCTTCAAGCAATAGCTATTAGTTAATGCCAAATAGTTTTCCAAATTATTTTGTTTGATTATTTAAAATTTTTTTGAATCATACATCAGAAAAATATGCATAAATGTGAAATTCAATAAATTTTTATAAATAGAACCTATGTAACTAGCCCCAAATCTGTAGAGTATCACCGACATTACAGAAGTACTTCCCCTATTCCTTTCCCCTTTTCCTTTCCACACATAACTCAAAATTCCCCCATTGTATGCCAAGAGTAATCACTTTCCTGATTTCCATGAGCTGTTGTTCTTAATTCGACATAGAATTTTTTGGAGGATATATACTAATATTACATAGAAATAGCGTAATTTTACAAAATGTTTTTGAATATTTATTTTTTTTAATGCCACTATGAGGCAGATATTATTAGTGCCCTTTTAAGATTAGAAAACCAAGGCACAGAGTTTGAATGATTTATCATTGTATTTCAAAGTTGCAGTGGAATTACGAGCATCATTTGATATTTACATATATCACACCATTGGATTTTTATGAATAAGAAGTAGATGCTTTAAAATAATATTGAATCTCTTGGTAAAAATCTAACCATATAATCTTATGATTATAAAAATTTCCTGATTTTCAGAGACCTCTATATAGGTGGAGAAGAGAAAACGTTCTAATTATAGAAGGCAGTTGGTATAGAGATTATGTAGCTGTGAAACCTGAAACAAGTTTCTTAACCTTTAAGCCTGAGTTTCCTGATCTGTAAAATAAGATTATAGTAGGGACTACTTCATTGATTTGATTTTTGAGAGCTGAAATGAGCAAAGCTACAGGAAGCATTTAACACTTAGTGCATTTAGTATCAATAATTGTTGATCGTTATTACTATTGCTGTGTTATAATTTATGTTCTGTTCATTTTCCTTTATCTCAAACAAAATAAAACTTGTCTTGAGAACAATGGGTATAAGAAGAAAAATAAGATTTTCTTATAAAAGTTCTATAAAATATTTCCCATAATGGCTGCTTGTATTTTATAAGTTGAAAGGTACATTGATGTTTCTCTATGCTCTGCTGACCTACTTATGAATGAATTACATACACATCATTAGTGTATTATTTACTGAACATCAAAGAAGAACTAGAAAATTGAAGAATCCTGGTAAAGTCTTTTGTTATAGCTACTTAGTCACTGATGATAGTAAGATTTAGACAAGAAACAACTTTAATTAGTCCTCGACCCTATAGGTGCCCTTGTTCTGCAGGAGGCAGCCTAAATCACCTGTGCCCTAAGGCTATGGTACCACTGCCCTCAATCTTCTGAATTTTTTAGTAATGAAATAGAACTAAACTAGTAATGCTAGCAGTGATGTTAACTGGCTAGTTTAAATATAATTGTTTCCCATATTTACTGAAGACCGTGAAATATAATTCTTAAGAGTTTAACATTACCACTGAACTGTGATAAAGAGGATGTCTCTGTTGCAAAATGAATTATAGAACAGTCCTATCTAGTTTTTAATATTATATTGATGCAGGACAGGGTAAATTTCCCCAAGTGACGGAAGACCAAGCCCTGCACTGAGAGAAGAAGAGGGTCCTTTGGCAGAGAGCGAAGAAAGAATTCAACACACACGCCAAAGTTAGAGCCAAAAGGAAAGTTTATTAGAAAAGGAGTAACTCTCCACAGACAGCGTGCAGTCTCTCAGAGGCAGAAGGAGAAGGACAGTGAGAGACAGAGTAGAGGCACTCAGAGGGACCCTGAGTATTCAGGGAATTCAGTTTATATATCATTCTTTAGTCCCTGTGAGTTATTGTTTAAAAGACTTTATTAACCCATTTCCTTTTAGTATAGACTTACAATGAGGAAGGGAAAGAATATATAGAGTGAAAAGGTAAGAATATGCAGAGTGAAAGGCCTGCTGGCAGTTCCTAGCCATTAATCCATAGATTCCCCCTGGTTTTAGCCATACATAGGGAATTACTCTTGGTTCCAGTTTCTCCTTCACAGGTGTGGAGGCTAGGCTGTTAGCAATCTCAGTAGAAGCCTTCCTTTGTTCTGAAGGTGTCCTCCTGGCCTGGCTGCATGGCTGATCAGCACATTGCAGTCTCTGAATGTGGGTTGATTAACATTTTTAATTCTCTTGCCTCCTCCCTACATTAATATTACTTTCCTGTTAGAATAGAAAATGGACAGTTGACTAAAATTCATGACATTAAGAAGACTGTAATGCATGAAGTTGTTTGAGTTTCCCTATTAGATTATTTTATGAACTGAGTTCATTGTATAAAATTGCATTTTGAATATATTCTTCTAAGGAATTTCCTATTTAAGGAATGAGTATTGTGTGGCAGATAAGAATATGACTCTGGTTTCAGAGTACCTCATTTCACTTCAAATCTGTGGGATTGTGTGACTTTCTGATTTTGGTGACTCAACTTCCCTATGCCTCAATTTCTCCATCTGTATAATTGGATACTGTTAATAATTCTATGTTTGTTATAAGGCTTAAGTGAGTTTATACATGTAAAAGATTTGGGAAATTTTACTTGATTAAATAATCTCAATAAATATTAGCCATTGTGTGATTGTTAATATTAATTATTAATATTAATAAACATTTGTTAATGGGCATTATATTATTAATAAGTATTTTAAGAAATGACTTAGCTGAATTAAATATAGTGTTATCCTATAAATATCATGAGCTAGAAATTTAGTTTATAAATTAGAATATTATAGAATATTTTACAGAATATTTCTAATATCTTAGAAATGAAACTAATAAAAGTATTTTTTTAATTATAGGTACCAAAGATATACAGTGGGAATTTGTACATGGTTTACTTGAGAATGCTATTTATGGAGGACGTATAGATAACTATTTTGACCTTAGAGTTCTTCAATCATATCTGAAACAGTTTTTTAATTCTTCAGTAATTGATGTATTAAACCAAATGAACAAGAAGAGCATTTTCCCATTTTCCTTATCTCTACCAAAATCCTGCAGCATTTTGGTAGGTAAAATTAATCATTTCAACCTATTACCAGATAAATACACCTACCTGTCCCTCAATTTGCATGGCATTTTTTAATGTATTTTTATATGTGGTATATATACTCATCTTTGCCATTTATGTGGACTTTTTATATGTGGTTTCCATTTACATGGTCTTATTTTATGCAGTTCTTTCTTTTTCATTTCCAATATTGGCAATTACTCTTTCTAAAAAACAAATATTAAATCAGCAATGTACAAAGAATTAATACTAACACAATTATTAATGATCTTTCCATTCATTAGATGGCAAATAAAAATGCATGGTTGACTACTGATGTTTTTTGGCATTGGTTTTATAAATGTTTTCCTGTAGAAGCTGAAAATTATATGAAGGAAAATGTCCACCATTTAAAATACTTCTAGATAAGGCACCTGGTCATCCACACAATTTAGAACATCCAAATGTGAAAATTGTATATTTGCCACCAAATACAACTTCTTTGTTCTAACCTTTAGATCAAGTCATTATTTCCACCTTTAAGATTAATTATATTAAAGAGAATTTCAATGATATTTTTAATAAACTTTAAGATAATCACAGTTACAGAAACCTTAAATAAATACACAGTTTTAAGTCGTATTAAGAATATTGCTTTAGCTTTGAGTGATATAAAGCCATCAACTTTCAATGCTTGCTGGAAAGCAATATGGCCAGCAGTGGTTGTACCAGTGAATATGGTTCCAACAACAGAAGAAGGATTAACTGGCATTATTAATTTATTAAATAAATTTCAAGAAGAAGGCTTTGACAATTTGAATGTAGATAATATTAACGAATAACTGTTTGATTACAAATTAACTGATAATGAATTAATTCATTTAATATCTGAAGCTCATCCTGCTGATGGATACGGCAGTGACCTTGAACCAGGTTCATTCACTGCAGAAAATATTTACAAAGCTCTTCAATTGGCCACAGAACTGGAAACTGCAATTCTAGATATTGATCCAAACATCCAATGAGCCTTAAAATTTCGAAAAAATTTTTAAAAAATGTTGCAGTGAATATCAAAGAATTTATGAAAGTTTAGCAAAAGATAAGGTTGGAAAAGATCATCCAAAAACATAAACATAAATAATGAAACTGAAGTAGTACTTCTAAATATTTTGAGTGATGAAGATAGTGATTTTGTACCAATTAAAAAGAACAGGTCGACTGCTTTAGATTATAGTACAGACACTGACAGTGAGTAAAATTTATTTTGTTTTTTTCTGAATCTTCATTAGCATTTTTTGTAAAAATATGTGAAATATTCGTATGATTTATATTGGCCTGTTTTTTTAGTATTTTTTTTTCCATATTGGTGGACTCTTTTTACAGTTTTCTTCCATGTAAAACACATGGAATAGACAATCTGTGTAAATCAAGGAACAAGTGTACTTGAATCATTTCTTACATTCTTAAATATATGTTGTTTCTTTTCAAATGCACCAGTAATTGTCATTGACAAATAAGGATTATTATTTGTTATGTCAATATGCATCCTGATTCTCTAACCTCATTAGGTGTCCTGTACACTTTTGGATACTCGTTGAAGATTGATGATAATAGGATAGAGTGTGTAGGTAAATCTCGAAGGGATTTTCAAGATTTTCAAAATTTTTTAAATGTAGGACTGCTGTGAAGATTTGGAATGGGAGAATGTGCTACTTCCTAGTAGGTGTAAGAGTGCTCTTACATTTACATTTCTTCATGAATTACAAAGATACATATATACAATTATATAGTTCTATATTATTATATAGAACAACAATATTGTGCTTTTTTCTCATTCAAATATTTTTCAAGAAAATTCCTTTCTTTGTTTCAATATTGAATATATTACTCATATCTTATCTATTATGTTACTAGTTATCCCATCTTTTTTGTTTTTTAGTGTCTTTCATTCATTAAATAACATTTGCTCAATGACAGCCCTGTTCCAGACATTGTGGATCTCGTGATGCATCATCTAGGGAGTTCAGTTTCTAGTGGGAGAACCTTAGAGTGAATGAGCAGATATAGCATATAGTTATTTATTATATTACATATATTTCAGGAAGTGTACCCTGAATAGTCTTCAATCTCTTTTGAGGTTTAAACTGAAAGATAAAATTCATACAAAAAGTGTACATCATAAATGTGCCATGCAATGAATTTTTATACATTGAACACATGAAAATAAAACAATTATAATCTTTGGGCCAAAATGAATAAATCCTCTTGGTCTACACTTAGTTGCTCATTTAGAGTCCTGAGTGAATAACTGTTCAAATGCATGCTAGTAAATGGTGTCTTTGCAATGCTTACAGTAATTCTTGGGATGATAGGATTATCAGTGCATTTCATCACATCTCATCAGGAAATTGAAGATAAAGGAATTTATGATAAAGCAATTTACAAAGCAGTGCCTACATACCAGAGTGTTTATGTATAGGTTTCTGGGGTTTCTATAAATTAAAAAAAAAAGGATTGCTGGAATATTTATCTTGATAAAAGCAGAACTGCACTCTGGTAGGTTACAAGAAGAAAAATTACAGGGCTTTCATATCTTATACATAGTGCGCATAGCCACTCAAATATATTTGTTTTAATCAATTCAGAGTCCCTTTGAATGTGGAAAGTTAGGATAAGAAAATATAATATCAAGTAATTTAAGAATGAAGAAGTAGTAATGACAATATTTCTCATAGATAACATACAGACTAAAAGTGAGGTTTACCTAGAAAATGTAACATTAATAACTAATAATTTAATACTTCACAATATTCACTCTCTCTGATTTTAATTGTTGTAAGTTCAGTCTTTTTTGAAACACTGTTTTTTACTTCTTTATATTTAGGATTATCGTGCTGTCATTGAGAAACTTCCAGAGGATGACAAACCTAGTTTCTTTGGTCTGCCTGCCAACATTGCTCGTTCATCTCAGCGCATGATCAGTTCCCAGGTAACCTAAGAAAAGATCTACCTTTTAGAAAAAGTGTTGTTACTGAGCCTAAAAGAAACAACAATCAATTTTATTTAATACTACAGACCCCACCACTTTTATTTTAAAATTTTATTTTAACAAAATACATTCCAGTCTTACCCTAAATTTTGAATGAGCCAAATAGTTCTATCATAATACATTTGTTAAAATTAGTAAAATATCATTGAACACTATCTATTTCATCTGAAATTTATTTGTTTTACTCTTATGATTTATTAAGGTTACTTTAAATGTAATTTATGCAATTAAATAAGTCACTAAATTGAATCTTTCCAAAACAAATGCTAGGTATATAACTTGCATGGTACATTAGTTTATAAAAGATAAATATTTAGTATTTCATATGCTTTTACTCATGATTGGATATTATAAAAACTGGGGGAAGTATGGATTTTTAAATTATTGAGACATAAAAAGTGTTAGCCATAAACAATGTATATTTTAGCTTCTGTTCACACCAAATAATTAACAGCTAACATTTATTAACCTCTTACTGTATACTTAAAATTGTTTTAAGTGTTTTACATTCAGAAACTTCTTTAATTTTCGTAAACTCTGTGAGGTAATATCTATTATTTTTCCTCAATGGATGAGGAAATTGAAATGTAGAGAATTGTTACTTCCCTAAGAATACAGAGCCAGTAAGAAGCAGAACTAGAATTTAAATTTAGGCTGAGTAAAGACAAGGCCTCTGTACCATATGCTATGGCTACTCCGCAGGCATAAATGTAGGGCTAAGCTATGGGCACCAAATTGTGAACAGTTACATAGGTTCATTGTGTGGCCAGTATATTCTTATAGCTCTTAACAATTTAGTTTTGGTAATTTACAGGTATTCTAATTAGAGTATATTGTCTTATTTATCTGTACAGTTTTGTATTTCTTGTTATTTTAGGCAACTTGCATAAAATTGTTTGAGTATATAAAAATATTCTCATTTAAATAATGTATAAATAAGTATAATGTTTTCTGGAACAATTAAGATCTTAATAATTTATTTTTATCTATGTTAGCAGAAGAAACTCTCCAGTTCCTTTTCCCTTTCTCATAGAAAGTATTGTCAATGTATGAAAGAATATAAAGTCTTATATGCCCCTTAGCTTCATGACATATGATTACACTCTATAGTCATTTACCTCCATGTTTTTTAGCTGACCTGAATATAGTTATTTTTCAATTCCTCCACCAATAACATATGACTTACACACACACATTTGTGCCTATGTGCATGTGTTATTAATTTTACAACAATGCTTAAGCAAAAAGGTTAAAAGAATTAAAAGGTCACTAAAAGAATAAAAGTTTATTTAATAGATTCCAAGAAAGTGTTTACTCTGGGAACCTTATCAATAGAAGTTCAGGAGTCTTGTCTTTTAAGCCCTGTTATTAACGTAATATGGCTTATACAACTTCTAGTCTCAGTATCATTTAGCTTCTAAGAAAAATCTGATGTAGCACAGCTTGCATCATGTATCTGATGAAGGGAAAGAGTAACATAGGATAAAGCCTCAGAAACTTTAGGGTAGGATGCAGCATGAGAAATATAGAATGCTCAGCATCTTATTGAGGCTTAACAGCTATCTGTATACATAGCTTCTTTTGCTTCTGGATCATGTATGACTGCCATTGACAAGAGCCTAGAGTGTAGGGTCATCTTGGCACTGAGAAGTCATAGCCTTAGTTTCCCACCAATCTTACATGACATTTTTGTCCATAGGTCCAGGGTTTGCATGCTAACATGCAGTTCCATAGGTAAGTGGAATCCCAAGGATCATGGGTGTCAAAGCAAACCAGGCAGACAAACATTCCATGTTTATCTTAACTCTCATTTCTAAAAGAACTAGTTCTGTGGCAAGACAGACTCCAATGTCATTTTCCCAGACAGTCCTGAGACAACTTAGGCTTCATATTTACTTTTTACTCACTCAATTTAGTATAGCAAGTCTCCAAAAATAAAAATAATTGATCTAATCTTGATTATTTTGCCTTGCCTTTGTATTTAAACTTTTGTAAATATTTATTGGATTGAAAGAGGATTCCATGTTCTTCTTAAAGTTTTTTGGTGACACATACTTTCTTTTTTTTTTTAATTATTTTCATAATTACCATTTACTCCAAGGCTAGCTACATTGTTTATTATAATCTTTCTTTTAATAACTACTAACTTTTTATATAAGTCCTTGATTGAAAATTTGCATTTAAAAAAATGAAGGAGCACACACTTTCTTAATATTTAATTTTAACTGTCAATGTGTTTTACTGTTTGTTTTCTTAACTATTTAAACATTCTTAATTATCTTTTTCATACTTAGACAGCTTTCACAATATATCAATTATTGCAACGTTTTTTCATAATTATAAACATGTTTATATAGTCGAACTAATAAAATTTCTATATTTAGAGATTTTTTCCACTCCAATTCATGTTTGGAGACACATTTAGAATAATTGCCCTGAGTATCATCCATCCTAAGCTCGGATGACACTGAGTAGATTTAAAAAACATTGTTGATCACGTACAAGTTCAGGGACATGAGAAATGATGTTGAAGTTGTTATTTGATGAGTTCAGTGCCAAAATTGAATAGCCAACTTCATATGTATGAAGGCTGAAAATGAATTGACTGCATACACATCAGGCAGAAACCACAAATTGTGTTTATTACAAGTGTTAATGATACTTGTGTAGAGATACACAAGTCAGTACTTATCTGTTTTTTTTTGTAACCTCTAAAATATACACCATAGGTGTTCTCATACACATCAGCTATTATACTGTCCCTCTTTCCTTCAACTCTTTCACCATGTTATAAATGTCGTATGGATGATGCATTAATCAAAATGAAAGTCAAATGAAAAGACTATGTGTTTTATTTTTGATGGTGGGGAGAGGAAGAGATCACTTTGATATTATTAATTTCAGGTACCCATAGAAGTATTTATTGGAGTGTCTTTGTATATCTAGTTGGAAATCTCTAGTAGGAATTTGGACTAAGTAAATGTAGGAGAGAATTCAGATATAGATTTGATTTAAAAGGGATTTGACAAACAGAAGCACATCTGTGAGAGAGGAAGTCATAGGAATTAGAGATTATTAGGGAATATCATTAGGGCAGGAAGAGAAGGTGCCTGAAAGTAGAACCCTGGAAAGTACCTTCTGGATCGGGATCATGTATGACTGCCATTGACAAGAGCCTAGAGTGTGTAGGGTCATCTTAGCACTGAGCTGTCATAACCTTAGTTTCCCACTGGGAAAAGTTTTGAAAGAATTTTAGCAAGAGTAAACTGTAGTCAGAAAATAAGACAATCCAAAGAGCTTTAAAGGCAATGGGAGGGGTAGCAATGGTTTCTACAGGAGTGGAGGCGGTGGGGGGGGAGGGGATAAGTGCTAAAGATTGATTAGAGTTAAAAATAAGTCATAGGCCTTGACCAATTTTCAAGACCTTTTCTAGAAGCTCTTTTATAGAATATTAAAGGGTGGACACCAAATTACAGTGGTTTGGGGGTGGAAAGTAGGTGAAAAAGTGATGCAAATGAATATACGTGATTAATTTAGGAGTTTGGCACTGACCAAAACCTATGTCTCTGACAAAAAGCTTAGAGGAGAAGATAAAGAGATGATAAATTAACGGGAACACAATTTTCTGGGAGAAATTGTATTATTGATGTTAGAAGAGACAGAAGCATTTTGTTTGTTTGTTTGTTTTGTTTTTTACTACATTCTGTTACAGGATTATGAGTTACTCAAGGATAGAGAATGTATTTTTTGCACCAATACCTGTTTGCTGATTGTACCCTAGTACTTTCCACTGAATATTGCTATAGTTTTAAAGACATTTTACATTTAAAACTGTTATATAGTGTGTTTTAGTTGATTTATAGACAAAATACTTTTTAAATTGTTCTATTAGTTAATAACTGTCTTAAATGTAGAAATTCTGCAAACATTTAAAAAGTTATCTTCTAATTCATTACAATATTTTTTTTCTTTAGCAAACGTGAAAGGTGCATACATTCATTGAGATACAAATTGATAGGATACAAACTTAAATAACTAGAATACAGGCTTCTGTTTTACCTGTTATATTGCAGAGGTACTTTTCCACACATCTTTTTCCCCATTAGACTGAATTCCTTCAGAGCAAGAACTATTTTTATTCATTTCAACACTTGTGAAAGCTATTCCAATGGTAACTTTCATTGGAAGCAATTAATGTTGGATAGTTGAGCATACATAAAAGTGAAAAATACATAAAAGTGAAAAATAGAAAATCAATACAAACTCCATCCACGGAGAGGAAAAGCTTTAGACTAAATATTGGATAAAATACTTAAATGAGCAAAAAGTGGTGGCAAGGGCAATTCCAACCAGAATTTGGATATTAGGTATGTAAAATCAATAAGGACCTCAAAGCTTTACCCATATTTGTGAAACCTTAAAGCCAGAGTGAAACAGTCAAAGAAATAACAAGGTCATCAACATGATTATTTTGAAAACTGCCAAGTTAAATAACCACATGCACTTATCTGTACCAGTAAGACCCAGCTGCTGTCTACATACTGCATTTCTTTATAGAATCACTTCGTTCAAAATCTTGGCAGTACATCTATAGCCCTAAACTCTCCAGATAATTCTGTTCTTTCTGTTTCTCTTTCCAAGATTTGTCTCCATGTCATTGTAAAAGCAACAGCCTCATAACTTTATAGCTTCTTTTTGCTTTTCTCTCTTTTTAAAGTTAACCCACAATCACAGATGTAGGTTATTTAAAGTAATTTAAACTCTAGAAAACATGTCTCAGGGTGGTGGTAGTATTCACTTACATGAGAATTATCTGGGAACTTTGTTTTAAAAGTAGCTTCCTAAATTCTATCCAACATTTGTAAAATATTTGAAAGCAGGGCTTTAGAATCTGTATTTTTCTGTGATTCTTAGGCTCCCTTAATTTTGAAAGCATCTGTACTAGAATTATGAGAAACTGCAGAGAATTCCACATTTTGGAGTTCTGTATGACCTGAAATCTGCATATCAGATTCTTTTTTTATAATCTGGTCAAAAGAGTCACATTTCTCACTTGACTATAGGCTCAGAATGAAAAACAAACAAAAAACTATTAGCTGCTTAGGTATTATACTGCTGCAACAGACTTAGAAATAATCTATTCAAAACTTTATTTAGAGAGAAATTGAGTTCCTATGTTCATACTCTGGTAAGCAGTAGGCTCAGCCCAAATCTCGGTTTCTTGAATTATTAAATCCCCTTCATAGAAAGCTGTCTCCAAGAATTCAGT
>NW_011888920.1:459849-482550 GCF_000151845.1 Pteropus vampyrus
TGCTTAGGTATTATACTGCTGCAACAGACTTAGAAATAATCTATTCAAAACTTTATTTAGAGAGAAATTGAGTTCCTATGTTCATACTCTGGTAAACAGTAGGCTCAGCCCAAATCTAGGTTTCTTGAATTATTAAATCCCCCTCATAGAAAGCTGTCTCCAAGAATTCAGTTCTTTAAGATTTTTTTTCTCAAATAAGCGTTTTAAATTTAGAAATTTCCTGAATTTGGTAACTCATGTTTTGCTCTTCCATTTAAAACCATTCAAAACAAATAACAAAAGAAGTGCTTTCTTTGTACTGAATTTGTGATTTGGTTCCATGGCACAAGGAAAAATGTCATATCATTGAATATCATATTTAAGACTTTACACTTCAGTACTTTAAAATGGAATTAGTAAACTCAGGGATATGGTAAAATGCAATTCTTAAAATAGCTCTCAACAAAACCACTCCCTCACTTTCTTTAGAAATCAGTGGGTCTCTAGAGCAATCTGAGATAATTGCTATGAAATTATGGTGCAAAAACTTATTACTTTTGTGCTTCTAGAACATACTCTGCATAATTCAGAAAAAAAAAGTCTTAAAAGTCATTTTAATCCACATTTATACAAACATGTAATCTTTCTATAGAGATTTTAGATGTGTCAAGTAAGACTTGGCCTCGGGGCAAAGACCTCCTTATTCTTAGGTCAGCTCAACTCTATCCAGGAAATAGGGTTCTCTAACTAAAGGATGGACACTTTCATATTCTGTAGATGGTGACAGCAGTAGTCATTTTCCACCAGTCATTTTCTGTCTAACTGCTGAAAGCATTCATTACAAAGGTTCACAAGCACCTATGTTCAGGCCTATTTCCTCTCTACCTTAGTTTTCTGAACCTCCTTCCCTTGCTCACTCTGGGGCCCCTACTCTGGCTACACTTGCCTTGAGTTTTTGCCTATGGAGCCTTTGCACTTTGTTTACTTTGCCTGGAGCATTCATCCCCTAGATATCTGCATGGCTTACTCTTTTACTCCTCTCAGGTCTCTAAATGTTACCTTATCAAACAGTAATATAAAATACCAACTTCTCTCAGTTAGTATTGCTTATTCCCCTTAACTGCTTTGTGTTTTTTCATACGATTTATGAAATAAACATGTGACTTATGTTTATGTAGGACCTGTGTATGTTTCTTTAATTTTGAATTTTTTACTGTCTTTTTAAAATAAAAACTTTGATACATATAAAAGACTGTATACATAATATTGGTATTAAGAATATGATATAATGAAACCCATGAACCAGTAACAACAACCCAAAAACTAGGATATTACCAGTAACTTGTATCAACAACTTGTGATCCTCTTCTATCTCATCCCTCTGCCTTTCTGATGAAGGAGTTACCATTCTGACTGTTTTGTTTATAAATTGTTTTTAATAGTCTTATGCTTTTTTAATGGTTGTATTACATGCATGCATTCATATACACACGTTTGTGCCTAAAAATATATTGCTTCATTTTGCTTATTTTTGAACTTTTTAAAACAATGTATTGCATTTAGTGTTCTAGGACTTGCTTTTTTCATTCCATATTATTTTTCTGAGATTTATTTATCTTAATAGTTTAGCTATAGTTTCATTCATTATTATTCTTGCATAATATTTTATTATGTAACTGTAACACAATTTGTTTATTTTGGGAGTATTATAAATAATGCTTGTATGAATGTTCATGTGCATGTCTCCTCGTATGTATGTGCAAGAGTTTCTCTAGGATATATAATTTGGAATAGGAAATAGATGTGGCTGAAACACAATGGAGAGGGAGAGTAGTGGGATATGAGGCCAGGAGGTAGAGACGGAAAAGCAGACTTGATAACATTGAGCCCTATGAGTGAGCCATTGCAATAACTAGATCACTCTGGTGGCATATGGCTTGTAGAGAATTGACATTAGGAGATAAGACTTAAAGCAGATGGATGAATTAGAAAACAATTGCAGTAGGCTATGGCTCAAGAAACGGTAGGTTTGGGGAGGCAATTGTTATTGATCAAATTCCTTATTAGCTTTAATTCTTCTATAAAAAGAAGTTTTATAAAAGTAACATTTATTTTTCTGCAGTTAAATGGTTTTTCATCAGTTATTAGAGAAGTCACAAGTTTCTGGTAAATCATTTTCTTTGAAACCAGGCTGCTTAAGATGCTCTTTTCTCTCAGATAGTATTTTGTTTGAATATATTAACTCATATTTCAGGAGTATATTTATTAACTACAACTTTGCTGATAGCATCATCAGCAAAAAGAAGTAATACATATGTACTTTTATACACAGTGTATTAATTTCTGACTTCTAACTGTAGGCAAATCTGGGGTTGAATAGATGTCACATTTTGAGTTCTATGACCATTTGAGACAAAAGCAAGTCGATTGAATACATTATCAGTCTATTTAATTTTGTAACAATCACAATGATTTTACATTTATTACTTTTGAATCTTTATAAGGAAATACTAAAATTACTAATGTTATAAACTTGAGCTTTTTTTTTTTATAGGTCATCATTTAGTAAGAAATAAAGGACTCTTAAGTTTGAAAAATGGCGATTAAAGGGAAAGAATTAAGCATCCATCTTATCTTTCTTTTGTGAATTGTATTTAATGAAAGAAGAATTGATGAAAGGAAGTTCTTCTTTATTGATTAATTCTAGGTAGTAAATATAGAAGGAATGACAGAATTTGAAAAATCACTATTTTACAAACCCAATAAAATAATTAATTCATAAAATATTTATCAAAGGTTGAAACCTTTAGATAGACGGTTGATGGAAAAATGTGCAGGAGAAGGATTAGCTATTACCACTTGTACTCAGTGATCAATTCACATCACAAAGAGGTGGCATTTAAACACTGTGTGCCTCTTGATGTGATACAATATAAAATACACTTTGCAAAAGTATTCTTTCAGAAAAAAAGTGAACCTGGAGACAAATGGTTACTAGAGTTATCATAGTCATCATTTCATAAGTATATAAATGTCGAATCACTATGTTGTATACCTGTAACTAATATAATATTGAATGTCAACTATACTTTAATAAAAAAGGATATCAGTGACACCTGAAACTAATACAATATTGTATGTCAATTATATTTTGAAAGAGAGAGAGAGAGAGAGAGAGAGAAAGAGAGAAAGAGAAACGAGAACATTGGTGACCACTTAAGGAAAATAAGATGCCTCCCTTTAAAAAAAAAAAGTGAACCTGAACCTAATCAAGCTTTTAGAACTGACATCTCATTAACAAAACACAGGATAAAAGAACAAATTAATTGACAACACTGGCATTCTGCAAAATAACTGACTCAGTTTTATCAACAGATTAATTGCACGCAGAAAAGAAAAGTCAGAAAAACTGCTCTATATTAATGAGACTTAAAATACATAACAACTACATGACCTTTCTATGGATACTGATTCAAACAATCCAATTTAAACACATTTTGATAGTGGGGAAGTTTAATTATGGACTGGGTGTTATATAATAAATACCACTGAATTTTTATTAATTTTGTTAGGTGAAATAGGGGCATGTAGTTATGTTTATTATTTTTTGAGATACATACTAAGTATGTAGGAGTTATGTAACATGTGGTCTGAGACTTATTTTAAAAGACTTAAGGAATCATAACAACAAAAGAAAAAAAAAGAAATTAGAAATGGAATAACCAAGTATGGGAATATCTTCACCATGGTAGAATCTGGATGATGGATGTCTGTGTATCTTCTAAAATGTTCTTAATAAAATCAATTTTGTGTATTTTTGAAAATGTTCATAATAAAGTTAATTTTACAAACTTCAAATAAATGTGATAGATGTTTATACATGCCTTCTTGATCTTGTTACTCAATTAAATGTAGATAGCTTTTAGTACTTTCCTCAAAAAAATTTTTGGTAGGAGAGGCATGCTACTACCATGGTGGATGTTGAACATGACAGATATGCAGTTTCTGAGCCCCCTCACAGTTAGAGCACAGGCATGACAGGCATCAGCTCAAGCCTGTAAATAGGGACTTAGTGAATCAAGGAGGTTGTTTCCTTTCCTCTCTTTCAAGCAGTGGTGCTTGAAGCAAATTCTAGTTCTTGAGTAGCACCCAGAGCCAGGGCCAATGATGATAGAAAAGCCACAGTCTCTATATTCAGTGGCAATATCAGCTTTTCTTTATTTTTTTCCACCAGAACAACCAGGGCATTTCCTGGCCCTAAAGCCCACTTTTCCACTTTCTGGTTATTCTGTGAACTATCTAGCATCATTTTTAATAATTACTTTTTTTTTTCAGTTTTTATACTTTTATTGAGGTTAATCGACATTCAGTAAAATGCACATATTTAGTTTGAGTTGATATGGTTTGATATATGACGTATGTATAAACCTGTGAGACCATCACCACATTAGATAGCGAACATTTCCATTACCCAAAAGTTTTCTCTAATACTTTCTAATCTCTTCTTCCTGTCTCCATTCCCCTGTTCCAGGCAACTACTGATTTCTTTTTCGTCACTGTAGATTAGTTTGCATTTTCTAGAGTTTCCTATAAAAGGATTATATAATTAAGTACTCTTTTCTGGCTTCATAATTATGATTCATTTATATTAAAGATATTAGGAGTTTGTTCCTTTTTATTGCTCATTAATAATCCATTGTATGGATGTACCACAATTTGTTTTTTATTCATTCATTGAAGAGCATTTACATTGTTTCCAGTTTGAAGCTATTAAACTTCAGCTGCTGTGAGCATTTGAACATTTTGTGTCTTTGTATGACCATACGCTTTTATTGCTCTTGGGCAAATGCTTAGAAGTGGAATGGATGGATCATATGACATTTAGTATTTTAATTAATTTCCAGACTCTCTTCAAATGTGGTATATAATAAATATTTTTTAAATAGGTAAGTTTATTAGCACATTAGGAGACATGAAATCTTATATATGTGGTTTATGGGTATTTGTATATAGAATATATTTATACATTCTATGTCTGTCTTTGTACTTTCATAAACAACAAAAGTATGATTTTACTCTCAGCAAGTAGGATTATTGGAACCACTAATTATTACAAAGTATAATTAAGTGTAACAAAGCATCATAATTACATATCTTCAAGGCAGAGATGGATCTAAACAGTTCATATAATTTGGTAATTAATTCCAGATCTGAGTCATTTAGTATTAACCAGAATTATAATTAAAACATTAATATATACATGATTTATAATGAAGTGTTTAGTCTATTACTCCAAATAATATATGCCTCAGTATTTGAAAACTGGTATATTCAATAGTTTTAGTAAAATTTAAATGTCCTTTAATATGAGAGAGGAGTTCATTCATATTTTGCTTATGTTAAAATTGTACAAGCCAGGAACTCTCCCGTGATTTTTCAGTCTTTTTGTATCATATTGCTTTGGAAAAATGATAATGTGAGTTCTTAACATGATGGAGTGACTGTACGTTTCTCTTTTGATCTTGTGGAAATTTCATCTCATAAATCAATATAAATTACAGTTTGGTCTTGTATGTTACTGCTATATTTTTATTGAAATACCTGAGAGACATAGAGAAAGAGTCCCCCATTTATCATATATTAACATTAGAAAGATAAACCTCTAGATATTCTCATATATCTCACTTTAACACATTAGTGTACTGTTTAATTTTTGCAGTATGTGAGAAGATTTAATATGGTTTGTTACATCCCAATGTGTTTTGTAACACAGTTAAACATATTGTACTTGGCCAAGTACCCAGAGGGAACATAAAAATGTTAAGGGGTAGGCAATGAGGATATTGATTAAGTAAACTTAAGGCCTCCCAAATAACTGTTGAGAAAGGAAATAATACTTAAGCTGAAGATAAAGAAAAATATATTGTTTAATAAATTTCTATTTATTTAAAATACAGACAAATAGGAAAATCTATAGTGTAATATATTGTATATAAAATTTATTATAAATTATTTTGTTTTTCTATAAATCATTAAACAATAGTCTACCCTTATCTACGTTTCACTTTCTGTGGTTGCAATTACCCATGGTTAACCGTGGTCCAAAGATATTAAACGGAAAATTCCAGAAATAAACAATTTATAAATTTTAAATTGCTGGTTATTCTGAGTAGCATAATGAAATCACTCCCTGTCCCACTCTGTCCTGCCTGGGATGTGAATCATCTCTATGTCTCTCCACACTGTACACACTCTGCACCCATTAGTCACTTAAGAGATGCTTTGATTAGCAGACTGTAATGGTATCGCGGTACTTGCGTTGCAGTAACCTTTATTTTAGTTAATAATAATGACCCCAAAGTGCAAGAGTAGATGCTGGCAATTTGGATACACCAAAGAGAAGCCATAAAGTGCTTCTTTTTGAAGTGAAAAGGTAAAAGTTCTTGGCTGGCTTCAGAATTCACCTAGGTCTCTAGATTTAGCTTTGCCTCTTTGGCTTTAACATTTAATGATTTCCCTGAATTTCCCTGGCACTTCAGTTATAAATTTTAAATGTTTTTCATTGATGATGTTGTTTATTCATAATTTTTAAATGTACTGCATTATAAAATTTTCTTCAGACATTTAGTCTGCCATATTTCCTGAGACAAAAATATAATTTACTTAATTTCTTTGACAATTTGTTTCTTATGTGTAGACTGGGAATAAGTGTTTATTTTTAAAATGTATATTGCTTCTCATTTCCAGAAGGATTATACTGGAGGTGACTTACAAATATATAAATAATATATTAGTGTTCAATCAATAGTTGAGGAAATCAGCCAAAAAGAATATTAGGAAAGGAAAAGAAAACTGGGAAATCAGTTTATGCCAAAAGAAGGCAAAACCAACAAAACCCATGCTCTAAGGTTCTATAAATTTGATATTAGATCAGAAATTTCTCTGTATGCTTCATAATATCCAAAGTAAAAAAGGAAATACAATTGTATATAAGATTTGCATGCCAGTGGCATAATGCACACTGTTCAGTACAGATAGAACTTGTGAGAAGTGGTGTAGATATGTTGTTAGTGGGAAATTTCATCGCCTTTGATCCAATTTTAAAGGAATATTATAGTCATACATTGCATAATGACATTTTGGCCAATGACAGACTACATATAATATGTGGTCCCAAGATTATAATGGAGCTGAAAAATTGCTACTGCCTAGTGATGTTGTAATGTCATAGCCTATATGCATTGCTCATGTGTTTTTGGTGATGCTGGTATAAACCTACTGTGTTGCCACTCTTATTAAAGTATAGCACATATAATCATAATTATATAAAAGTATAGCATGTAAAGTACCTAACATTTGATATTGATAATAAACAACAGTGTTACTCATTTATGTGCTATTATATACTTTTTATTATTTTAGAGTATATTCTTTCTACTTATAAAAAATAGTTTGCTATAAAATAGTGTGCCTTGTTACTCTGGCAGTAGCCTCATACATCTCATGCTTACTGTGTCTCTTGTTCGCATCATTTTCTCTTGCACTTGATTTAATCTTATGTTGTTTTGTACGGTAGTAGATTTGTATATACATATACATATACATATACTAGGAGTGGGATAGGCTATGCTATCTAGGTTTGTGTAAGTACATTCTATGATGTTCATACAAAGATAAATCACTAACAATGCATTTCTTAGAATGTATCCCTGTTGTTAAGTGGTGCATGATTGTATCGAATAAAGTTTTTGTTTCTTGGTTTGTTTTTTTAATGCCTACAGCACCTGGTCTTCCTAGGTGGTCTCCCATCCAAGTACTAATCAGGCCCGACCCTGCTTAGCTTCTGAGATCAGATCGGGCACGTTCAGGGTGGCATGGTCGTAGACAAATATTTTTAAATTTGTTTAAAACATGAATAATGGAAAGACATTTTATTATTTGTGCTTTGTAGAAAGATAAATATTAAGATTTTGTAAAAATGAAAGATGGTCCATCATTATAAGTTATAGACCTATCTTCATTATCAAAATATTTTTCTGTATTTGAAATCTTTTTTTATTATTCTGTTTATTAAAGATTACAATATATTATACTGTTAAGAAAAGCAAGCAAGAAACATGGCCTTTTTGGGCTAGCAAAGATTTTATTCTTAAAATAGTTTTTAACATCATGTATAAAATTATTTGAATCTTTTTTCCTTTAGACATCCTTTTCCATTCTTATTTGTTTTCTGTCATTTTTTGACAGTTAAAACACAAATAAGTGATAGGAAATGTTACCGTAGTTAAAATAGTACTTCTGACTACCGACTAGTGAAGTTTTGCAGTCTAGCAAAACTGATAAATTAGGTGCTGTTGTAGGGTTCAGCTAGAGCAAATGAAAATAATTTATCAGAAAAACAAAGAAAATGAAACACTGAAGCACCACGGTTTTTCAAGATTAGAGAATCAATCAAAAGCTCTAGAAGTAATTCGAGTTTAACAGTGTGATTGTGGATTTTTAAAAAGTAAGTAGTGCATTTATTTTGAAAGATTTATGGCCCTCATTTTATTATGAACTTTAGTATTACAAGAACCCAACAAAGTGTGATATATAGCCCAATGTGTTAAAAAGGAAAAAAACAACCAACATCTCTCAAAAGGTAAAGCATAAAGGTAATCAACATGCTGCAAATGTTGATATTTAAAATACTAGTTTAGGAAAACATATGCCTGTTTATTTGGATTTTTTTATATCAAATAAACAGCACAATTTTAATATTTAGTTGAAATATTTATAACGAACAGTTAGTGCATACCTCATTGATTTTATACACAAACTCTGATATCTGTAATACAGTATTTAGCATACTTGGTAATATTCTGGATCATTCTTAGCAAATGATTAAGGTTAATTGATGTTATTGAAATGGAAATCATTAAATACTATTTTAGAAAATAAAATGTAAGTGAATCAATTTTGATTATAATGATAAAAAACCTGAAAGTTACAAGAAAGTTACAAAAGTAAAAGCCCCGAATAAATACAGAAATACTTGTTTACCTTGCCTTGTTTTAACTAAATGATCTATACTTCTTTCATATGAGTCTTAAATGTAGAGGAAACATTAAGATGACAACACCAAATCAATATAAAGCCTTAAAACTTATATAGGTTTTGATAATTTTACAACCAGTAATTACTTGTGTTTTTTTACTATTTTATACATTTTGCTATGCTATTTACTATTTTTCATTTTGTCTTTTCAAAAAACTATCTTTATATCAGCATTTTAAAATTATGAAATTTAAACCAATCAAACTGAAAAAAATTTGGATTTCAGAAATGAGCAAATGGAGGCAGTAAGAGGTTATTAATAATGGATAATTAGAGTTTTCTGGCTAAAGAAGCAGCTTTTTCAAATAAATGCCATTATAATATGTCATTTTTATAATGGTTTCTCTCAATTTTAAGTTCTTTTGTTATTTACTTAAATTAGTAAAATACTAAGCCAATAGAACAGAGATAATGAGATTAAAACTTGTTTATATTTGGTCTTTATTTTTATAAAATAAATATGGCGATTTTTGTACCTATGCTATTTCTCTCTGCTTTACTGAAGTCATTTTCATTTATTGCTGCTTATTATTTTCTTCATTTAGGTTATTTCACAGTTGAGGATCTTGGGCAGATCAGTAACAGCTGGTTGCAAATTTGACAGAGAAATCTGGTCTAATGAACTTTCTCCTGTTCTCAATCTCTGGAAGAAACTAAACCAGGTTAGTAGTGAAATAGTCTTCTGATTTTTTTCTTTTTTTCTCCCTATCCGTTATTTTTTCTAGCTTTATTCATAGTTCATGTTGGTAAAATTTTGCACTGATCAGCCCTTAATATATACAATACCCTGGAAAGAGATGGAGGAAATAATAGTAGGAGAAGTAGATCAGCCCAGAATCAGTGTCATCTGTGTAATTTGTCTTATCCTGGTAATATGCTATGTCATCTTCTATACCTGCTATATATTTTGATAATGCATAGCCTTCTCTCTCTCCTTTCTGTAAAGTTAATAACTGCTATTAGAGATGAAGTGTTTCAAAGGCATCAAAGTGCTAAGGAGAAACAGTTTATCAACAGGAATCATCTTATTTTTATATTATAGAATAGTTATATTATAGATTATTGAATAGTTGCTTGCTCACTAGGCAAAACCGTTAGAGTATTACACTTCCTATTCTTATTGAATAGGGATTTATTCTCTGGAATTAAAAATATAACTTTGCAATTCATATGTTTAGTAATATTCTAAAAATGCTTAGATGTCAGACTTCTGACTATGAATTCATGGCCCTGATTTCCATTCTTCAACCAATTCATATTAATGTTATTATTTTTTACTTCTTTTTTTTAAAATTTAATTTAATCTAATTTAAAGATAACCTTGATTATCTTTAAATTAATAACCAAATTTACACAAATGTTCAATTCTTTCCTTTAGCAATTCATTTCTTGATGTTTGGGTAATATTCTTGTCAAGACACAGCTTCTTAAAACAGTCTACAACTTTTTTTTTAATACGAAATTGTCTATTTTGAATTTTCTGATGGTTTTCTATGCAGTTCTTAAAATGTGTTCATATATATAAGAACATATATATTCATATGTATGTATTTTACATAATGTAGCTATTCTGAGAAGAATAATGTAAAATTATTTTCAAAGTCTTCATTTGGAGATGAGATATAAATTGAATGATTTGAATAATTGACTAAGTTTATCCTTTACAATAGCAAAGCCTATTGTAAAAGTAATCCTATTATAAAAATAATCCATATATTTTACAAGAAACCCAGTCATATTATTTTGTACTGTGGGGGAAGAAAAATGTCCTTTTCTTCTATGCTTTTAGATTCTCAGCTGGGTCTCTGTTACAAAAGACAGATTAACAAGAGAAAAGCATACAAATTTATTTAAGTTTTATGTAACATAGGAGCCTTCATAAAGAAATGAAGACCTGAAGAAGTGGTTAAACCTGAGCATTATTATGCCGGTTTTGATGAAGAGTGCAAAGTCATGGAAAAATATGATAGGACAAAAGAGATATAAGCTAAAAAGATTAAACTGGGGAAAACTCAGCAAGGCCTGCTTGTTTAAATTCTTCTTGATATCTCTCCATCTTTAGAGATAAGGCTATTCCTTGCTCAGGGTATAGGGAGGGCACATCTCACATGAAGGTCTTATGACTTGCTTCAAGGAAAGGTCAGAGAATCCTTTCTGCTCCTGCCCTTTCTCCAATTCCTTCAGTTTAAAATATTCATTATGCCAAAGTGTCATATTTTGGAGTAGCACATTCTGAATCTTGTTTTAGGAAACATTGGCGAAGTTGCAAGGGACAACTCACTTTGCTGAGTATTTGCTCACCTACTAACTCACTTTCTTCTGGAGTATGTATATATATTTTTTAATTGGGGCAGTTTCTAAAGTTCTGAAGGTGACATCTCTCATTGTGTAGAGTTTCCTGAAGTATGTAGTTTAGTCTTCCTTGCCCTAACTGCTTCTCTCCATTGGGCCCCTCAGATTTTATTATTTTCCCTTTCTCAATACCACCCCCCTTTGCTAATATATACAGATATTTTCTTTGTAACTCTGGATAATTTTTTTTCTATTATTACATAAAGAGGACCACAGAAGACCCTAGAACCCAACCCAGTATTAGAAACTCATTAATTCTCTACCTTTTTCAACTGTTCATTTTTTTCATTTGGGATGTAGTCTATTACTAGCTCTCTGATGTTGGATTCATGCCATAACACACCTCCTCACTCTCCCATTCCTACATAAAGAAGAAAAGCAGGGAGCCTGAGTAGAGTAAAATATCATAGAAACATAGAATGTGGGGGCAGAAGCACAGATAAAGTATTTGGTGTTGAAAGGTTTTATTTTAGGGGAAGCACCTTTGTGATGAAGTCATATTTATAAGCACAGTAGGCTCTTGAAGTGAGTCATCATTCTAAAAGGCCAGATAAAGAAGAAGGAAACCAGGAATCCTAGCCTAAATCCAAGAACTAAAGGGAAGAGTGAAATGTAGATTCTGGAGTAAGTTTTTGGACCCATTGGCTTTTATTGTTCTTAGTAGAAATAGGTGTTTTTCCATACCAGAATACTTTCTGGGTTGGTTAGTTAGTTGGTTGTTTTTCAGGCCAGCTACTTTTCAACATTTGTATCTGTTCTCGTGATTCCCTCTGCATGGATTTACCTTTCTCTCTGTTCAGTTGGATAGCTCACTGTTCTAACACAAGTACCACTTTATGGCTTGCCAGAGATAGGCATTGCAAACACTGTGGTAATACAAATGAGCATGCTATTGCCCTGTCCTTAAGAAACTCACAAAATACTTAATATGTAGGTTTTTAGAAATGATACATGTAGGAAAAGATAAGTCTAGCTCCTGTTTTCATCTTTTGCTTATTACATGAGCCTTTTTTCAGAAATCTCTTGAAAATGTACTTTTCCTTCATTTCCAATTTGTTTTTTCTTTATACAAAGCAATACAGTAGTTACAGAATTTCTTATTGAAAAAGATTAAAATTTTCTTTCCTGAGACAAAACTCTTTTTTTTTTTTAGGCAAGGCAACCCTTGGTTGACTTCATAGTTTGCAAGGACCTTGTCATTTTACAATCCCTTATTTTAAAAATATTTTATACCTACAGCACCTGGTCTTCCTAGATGGTCTCCCATCCAAGTACTAACCAGGCCTAACCCGGCTTACCTTGTGAGATCAGATGGGATCAGGCTTGTTCAGGGTGGCATGGCCATGAACAAGACAAAACTCTTAATTTACTAAGTTATATTTTAAGTATAAAAACATATTTGAAGTATGAAATTATTTGCCATGGTATATGATGCCATTATAAGGACATAACTATTTTTAACTTTTTTTTCAAGGATCTAGTAAATGCAGTTTAAAGTTCCCACTAGATGGAATATTTATATCCTAATGGAGCTAGCCATTTCTTTTCTGAAGAGAATTTGTTTAGAGACTTTCTAGAGAACTGTTTCACCTAGGCCGATATGCAGTTGGTTTTTACTTCACAGTATTTCACTTGGTTACAACCAATCTCTGTTCTGAATATATGGTCCTTATGTCTATGGTAGGGGCCTGGCAGTTAAATATTTTTAATGCTTATCATTGATCTAACATAGTATAAGAATGTGGCTTCTAGAGCCAGACTACTGGGTTCAAATCCTAGCGCTAGTACTTACTAGCTCTGTAACTTAGGAAAATTACTCAACCTCTCTGTGCCTCAGTTCTTGTAGCGATAAAATAGGAATAATGATAATATAGGCCTCAATGGAATCTCATAAAGATTAAATGAGTTAATATATGTAAGGCCTTTATAATTGTGGCTGGCATATGTGAGCATTCTCTGTTAACAATTCATTTTACTTTTATTGAAGACAGAAAGATTTATAATATGTGACCACTCCATCATTTGCCCCTTTTCTAAGCAAATTATTTTTATTATTTATATAATTATATATTATTCAAAATATTTTAATTGAGCACCTAGTTTGTTTCAGTGGCTTTATGCTTGGGACCGTGTTGTGAGCAAAACAGTCATGGTACCTATTCCATGGAGTTTACAGTTAATTTGTAAGAAAGACATTTTTAAAATTAAATAAATACGGAAATAAATGCATCATTATAAGTTATTTCAAATGCTGTAGAAGGAAAGGACAGGTGCTATTATAAAGAAACAGAGATCTATTTTGGACTAAATAGTTAAGGAATAGCTTGCTTGAGAAGTGAAATTGAATCCGAGAAGTGAGCAATGAGAAGACAGTAATCAGAGTTGGAGGGGAACGAATGCCATTCCAAGCAGAGAGGAGGTCATGCACAAATTCCCTGAGAAGAGAAAAAGCTTGGCACATTCAATAAACCTGAAAGAAAATCAATTTGATTGGAGTATAGAGACAAAAGATAGTGTGGAATGAGATAAGGGGGATGATTAAGATAGAGTAAGGAGTTTGCATTTTATTTCAAATACAGTGGAAAACCATGAAAGAGCTTTAAGTGCTAGAGTAGCCACAACCTGGTTTACATTTTCAAGATCTATCTGGCTATTATGTAGAAAACAATTTGGAGTAAGATTAAAGAGAAACTAAGGACACCAATCAGGAGGCTCTTGCAGCAGTGCAGGTAAGAGTTCTTATGGCTCAGCATATGGTGGTAAAGCAGAAGGAGAGAATTGGATGCATTCAAGTTCAATATTGGAACTATTAATGAAAGATTTTAAACATAAATTTGGATGTGGGGGTAAAAAAATGATGTGTTCTTTTCTGGATTGAATGTCTGAGTAGAGGTGGCACCATTTACGAAAGAGGGAAAACTGAATACAAATTCTGCAAGGGTCGGGGCGAAGTAGGCAGCGATGCCTCAGAGATGATCAAGAGTTTATTTTGGACGTCTGATAGACAGTTGGATATATAACTATGGAGCTCAGAAAAGTTATTTGGACTTATGGTATAATTTTGGAACTTATTAGCATCTAGGCAACATTTAAGTAATTAGAAAGCATATCATCTAAAGAGAAAATAGTGAGAGAAAAAGTGAGAAGAAAAAGGGCTTACTACTGAGCCCTGAGGAATCTAACATTTAGAGTTATTGTCAGGAAAGGGGTGACGAGTATTTGTGAGGGGAAACAAAAACAAAAAGCCAAACAAAGCAATAACACAAAGGCTGTGGTATCATAGAAACCTTGAAGAGAGAAGAGAGTCTTTCATTAGAAATGGAATTGTTAACTATACCACGCTGCTTCTGAGAGGATAAGCAAAACGAAGACAGAATTGGTTAATGGATCTTCAGAATAAAAGTCACTGGTGATCTTGACCTTGACAAAAAAAGTTTACTTGGAATGAGGAGACTGGAAGTTAGGTTTGAAAGGCAAGTTTGAACTACGAGACAAGGAGGTGGAAAGAGTATGTACAGACAGTTTTTCTATAAGGACTACACGAGAGAGTAGAGAAATAAGATGATCAAGATACGAGGCCCAGTATGTTTTTTCTTAAAGATGGGAACTAGAATCCTTAAAGGCTCATGGGAATGATCTAGTAGAGGAAGGAATTGAAATGCTTAAGAATTAAGCCAAGTTTTGTTTTCAAGAAGCCAAAGACACAAAAACTCCTGAGAAATAACAGTATGACTTCCCATGTTAACAGAAGTTTTGTTTTCATATGAGGACCTTGAAACTCTGTAAGGCAAGCAAGAAAATATCATTAAATAGAAAAATGCAAGTGCCTAGCCATTCTAGGTAATTTGACAGAGAATGAAGGAAAGGAAATGGCTAAAGAAAATTAAGTATATAGTTAAATTTTGCTTAAATATTAAACTTTGGTAATGTTAATGCTTATTAACAATATATCTAAAGAATCTAACTCAGTATATACACTTGACTTTTAAAAGGTCTGAATTTTAACAGCTTGAGTAGATTCTAAGAATTTAAGAATTTAAATTATGAGAAAAAGGACTAAATAAAACAGAAGGAATCCACTGACAAAATCAGAAGCATAGTGGGAAAACAGTTTCATTTTTATGATTTTCTTAGGCCCAAGGTAAGTATCTAATTCCTGACTTTTGTTCTAACACTTTCATAATTGCTCAATGGAACATTTTAATGGTAAGGGTAGAAGTCAGAGTATTGCCCAGAGTCTCCACTGGAGATCCTTCCTACTGCTCAGGATGGAGATGATTCACAACTTTTAACAAAATAATTATTGATGTGTCTCTTTCCCTCTCTTCCCTACTACTTCCGCCCTCTTCCCTCTTCCCTTCTCCCTCTCTCTTTTAGATTGGTAAGCTAAAAGTATCTACGGACCTTTTGCAGTTTAGTTAAATTAATAGGAGGTTACTGGAGAGTCTAAACACAAATTATGTAAAACCCCCAAATTTTAACTCTTTATTCATATTAGGCTGAATAAGTTAGGAACTCATAAGAATACAGTAAGTACTATATTCAGATAAGGGCCAAAAATACATTTGTTGATCAAATTGAAATTAGAAAAGGTATCAGTGAGTGTAACTCATTGCTCAGATCTGAGCTATTTTGTTTTCCAACCCTCAACCTTGTTTATAAATCCAAAGAAGTGGAACTGAGGTAGCAAGCTAAATAGATTTAATGCCATAATCCTTTATTGTATAGGGGAAATTTTAATGTCTTTCTCCAGAAAGTTTGATCTTGCAAAAAATTTATATTCTATATTTTTAAAACCTGTATTATATTTGGATTTATGTATTTCAGCTATTCAAATTGGTCGAAACTAAGAAGGAAGTAGAATCATGCATCTGGGATTAATATGCACCTTTTATGAATCATAAACTAGTTTTGTAATAATCTAATAGAAACAGATAAGAAAAAACTACTTCCATTTTTGTGAAGTTGTCCTGATTACAGGACAACAGAACTGGGAATAGTATACTAGAACTCACATCTAAAGAGAGAGGTAGTATTTATAATTTGCAGGCACTAAGCATGTTAAAATTTCCTTTTTTGGTAAGCTGTACTTGTGGAATTAGGGACAGCTGGTCAGTCAGTGTCTTCTCAGGTGGTACCACAAAATAGATGGATTTGGAGGAAATAATGCAAATGAAATGATGCAAATGAAATATCCCTTAATATCTGTTTGAATTGAACATAACTATCACTTTCCATTACTAACACAGGGTCAATGTGCTATCTTAGGCATTTAGATGGAAAATGCCAGTTCTTAGGTGTGTGCTTGTGTTTTTGAGGGCACGTGCATACGTGTGTTTATGAAAGAGCACATGCTCCAAGACTAAAAACAGATGTCGTAGTCTATTATATTCATACATTTTAAAGCGAAACACTAGAAAATAAAGCAAGAGATATAGGGACTCAGATAAAAGTCCACTTATAGATGAACTGTTATTTAAAATATTTTTTTAATTAATTTATTTTTATGATAACATTGGTTAATGAAAACCAATGTTTCAGCTGTACACTTTAACAGTAAGGCATATATATTTTTACACTTTGTGTTCACCTCCCATAGTTAGATTTCTTTCTGTCACCATATTTGACCCCCTTTACCCCATCTACTAACCCCCTCCTCCCCAACCCCCTACCCTCTGGTAACCTCTAGTCTATAGTCCATGTCCATGAGTCTCTGTTTGTCCTGTTCCTTTGTTGCTTTCAGGTTTACATCCCACATATAAGTGATATCATGTGATTTTCAGCTTTTTCTGTCTGGCTTATTTCACTTAGCATGATTATCTCAAGGTCCATCCATGTTGTTGCAAATGGCAGTATTTCCTCTCTTCTCATGGCTGAGTAATATTCCATTGTATATATGCACCACAGCTTCTTTAGCCAATCATCTATCATAGGACACTTCGGTTGCTTCCATGTCCTGGCCACTGTGAATAATGCTGCTATGAACATCGGTGTGCAAATATCTTTTCGGATATGCACTTCTGTCCAGGAGAAAGCTGCCCCTCTAAGCTCTTGCCCTGAAGGCTGACAACTTGGTTCTTCCTCATATGTCCCTGGCACCCCGCAAGCAGCTGCCCCAGAGCTGGAGCTCAGAAAAGCAAGTCTGTCAGCCAGTAAGGCCGGGTGTGAGCCCTTTGAGAGGATCATCTGCAACCCCCACATCCCTTCATCACCCTCAGCTGCAGCCTCTACTAGGAAGCCCAGTGTGGGGTTGGGACCCCTCACTCCTCAAGTGAGAGAGGGCGCTCTGCAACCAAGATAGTTCTCTTGATTCTTGATGGCTACATGCAGTTGCGGGACCAGGCCATTTTGCTCTCAGTCCTTCCTACTGGTGTGAGTTGATCTGCTATTTTTGTCTCTAGTTGTAGAGCTTCTATTTAGCTTGAGCTCAGGTGACTCTGTGTGCTGATTGTTCTGTAGTTTCATTATAATTTTGGTGTGGTTGCAAGAGGAGGCGTGCACAGCCTCTGCTTTCTACACCATCATGACAAGTCTATCTTCCATTTTCAAAAATTATTATAGTAATTCTATCAGATATAAACTGAAATCTCATTGTAGTTTTTATTTGTCTTTCCCTAATGACTACTATGTAGAGTGTATTTTCATATGCTTGTTGGCCATTTATATATCTTCTGCAGAGAATTGTCTATTCACATCCTTTGCCTAATTTTTAATTGAGTTGTTTGTCTTTTTTTGTTGAGATGTAAGTGTTCTTAGTATAGTCTGACTACTAAACCCTTATCAGGTATATGTTTGTAAATATTTCTTCCTTTTGTATAAGTTGTCTTTTTACATTCTTGATAATACAAAAGTTTGATACACAAAAGTTTTTAATTTTGATGAAGCCTAGTTTATTTATTTATTTTTATTTGGTTTCTATTCACTCTTCCTCAACCCACTTCCCCTCTGGTAACCACTAATGTCTGGTAACCACTAATCTAACTCATATATCTGTGAGTTAGTTTTTGTTTTATTTTATTTGTTCCATTGTTTTACTTCTTTTATATTCTACAGATGAGTGGAATCATACAAGTTTTGTCTTCTCCATCTGAGTTTATCTCTTAGCATAATACCCTAAAGATACATCCATGTTGTTGAAAATGGCAATATTTCATTCTTTTTTACGGATGAGTGGTATTCCAGTTGTTTTCATATCTTGGCTGTTGTATATAATGCTATGATGAACTCTGATGATTGTAGGGGCACATATTGTCTTTTTGGATTATTTTCATATTCCTCAGATAGAAGTATAATATGGTAGGTCTATTTTAATTTTTTAAAGGAATTTCCATACTGTTTTCCATAATGGCTATACCAATTTACAATACCACCAGCAAGCAGTGTATGAGTGTTCTCTTTTTTTTTGTAAAAAAAAAAGAGAACTTGTTCTGTTGTCCCAAGAGAACACTCATACACTACATCCTCTCTAACACTTGTTATTTCTTGTCTTTTTGATAATAGCTATTCTAATAGGTGTGAGATGATACCTCATTGTAGTTTTGATTTGCATTTCCCTAATAATTAGTGAGGTTGAAATTTCTTTCTTGTGCCTGTTGGCCATTTGTACGTCTTCTTTGGAGAATTATCTATTCTATTCAGATCCTCTGCCCATTTTCTCATCAAGTTGTTTGGGTTTTTTGTTGTTGAGTTGTATGAGTGCTTTATATAGATATTAAACTCTTGTTGGATGTATCTCTTGGTTTTAAGATTTGCAAATATCTTCTTCCATTCAGTAGGTCACTATTCGTTTTGATGATGGTTTCCTTTGCTATGCAGAAGCTTTTTATTTTGATGTAGTCCTATTTGTTTATTTTTGCTTTTGTGCCCACAAAGACTTTTAAGATCAATATCAAGGAGCTTACTGCCTATATTTTCTCATAGGAATTTTGTCATTTCACATCTTATATTTAAGTCTTTAACCACATTCTTGGGCATGTGGTTGCTCAGTTTTCCCAGCACCATTTATAAAGAGTCCTTTCTCCATTTTATGTTCTTGACTCCTTTATTGTAGATTGTCCATGTCTGTGTGGGTTTATTTCTGGGCTCTCACTTTTGCTCCATTGATCTGTGTGTGTGTGTCTCATACAACTTTACTGAATTCATTTATTCTAATGGGGTATTTTTTTGAGTCTTTAGGATTTTCTAAATCTAGTTTTATGTCATCTGTGAATAGCAACAGTTTTTCTTCTTTCTTTCCAGTTTGGATGGCTTTTATTTCTTTTTCATCTTAATTGCTGTGGCTAGGACTTCTAATACTATGTTGAATAGAAGTGGTACAAACAGGCATTCTTGTTTTGTTCCTGATCTTAGAGGAAAGACTTTCAGCTTTTCACCATTGACTATGATGTTAGCTGGAGTTCATCGTATATAGCCCTTATTATATTGAGATATATTCCCTTTATACCCATTTTGTTGAGAGCTTTTATCATATGTGGAATTTTGTCAAATGTTTTTTTTTTTTTGCATCTATTGAGATGATCATATGATTTTTATCCATTTTTTAAAACTTTTTTGATGTGATATACTATGTTGATTGATTTGTGTATGTTGACTCATCCTTTCATCTGTGGAATAAATCCCACTGCTTGATGCATATGATCTTTTAATGTATTGTTGCATTTGGTTTGCTAATATTTTGAGGATTTCAGTTTACTAATACTTTGAGGGTTTTTGCATCTATATGCATCAAGAATATTGACCTGTAAGATTCTTTTTTTGTGCTGTTCTTGTCTGGTTTTGGCATCAGGGCGATGCTGGTTTTGTAAAATGTGTTTGGAAGCTTTAGCTCCCCAATTTTTTGAAATAATTTGAGAAGGATAGGTATTAAATTTTCTTTAAATGTTTGGTAGAATTCACTGGTGAAGCTATCTGGCCCTGGACTTTTGTTTGTTGCAAGGTTTTTGGTTACTGATTCAATTTCATTACTAGTAATTTGTCTATTCCAATTTTTTATTTCTTTATAATTTACTCTTGGAAGATGGTATGTTTTTTATGTTTTTAGGAATTTATGCATTTCTTCTAGGTTGTCCAATTTGTTGGCATATAATTGTATGTAGTAGTCTCTTATGATCCTTTGTATTTATTTGATATCAGTTGTAACTTATCCTCTTTTGTTTCTGATTTTATTTATTTCAGCCCTCTCTCTTTTTCCCCTGGTTACTGTAGTTGAGAGTTTGTTCATTTCTTTCTCTTTTCAGAGAACCAGCTCTTGGTTTCATTGATCTTTGTTTCATTGATCTTTCCTATTGTCTTATTAGTTTTTGTTTTATTTATTTTTTCCCAGATCTTTACTATGTCTTTCCTTCTACTAATCTGGGGCTTATTTTTCTAGTTCCTCCAGTTATAAAGTTAGGCTTGTAATTTTCTTTCTTTTTTTTTATTGATATAGGCCTATATTGCTATGAACTTTCCTCTTAGAACTGCTTTTGTTGCATCCCATAGATTTTGGTATGTCGTACTTCTATTTTCATTTGTCTCTAGGTATTTTTAAATTTTTCCTTTGTCCCATTGATTGTTCAGTGGCATGTTGTTTTACTTGCTTTCATTTTGTGATTGATTTCAAGTTTATACCATTGTACTTGGAAAAGATGTTTGATATGATTTCAGTCTTCTTAAATTTATTGAAACTTGTTTGGTGGCCTAACACATGATCTGTCCTGGCAAATGTTCCATGTGTACTTGGGAAGGATGTGTATTCTGCTGCTTTGGGGTAGAATGTTTTGATATGAATATATAAAGCCCACGTGATTTAATGTGTCTTTTAAAGATAATGTTTCCTTATTGATTTCCTATCTGCATAATCTATCTATTAATGTAAGTGGGGTGTTGAAGTCTCTTATTATTGTTGTATTGCTTCCAGTTTCTATCTTTAGATTCATTAATATTTACTTTATGTATTTTGGTGTTTCTATGTTGGGTGCATGTTTCTTTATAATGTTATATCTTCTTGATGGATTGACCCCTTTTCATTATGTAATGGCTTTCATTGTCTTTTATTACAGTTTTTGTTTTAAAATCTATTTTGTCTAATACGAATATAGCTACTCCAATTTTTTTTTCATTTTCATTCACTTGGAATATCTTTTTCCATCCCTTTTAGTTGGTATATATCCTTATTTCTGGAATTGCTTGTAGATATCATCTGGATGTGGCTTCCTTTTGTATCCATTCAGCTACACTGTGTCTTTTGATTAGAGTGTTTAAGCCATGCACATTTTAAGTAATTATTGATAAGTAAGTATTTAATGCTATTTTGTTAACTCTTTTCTGTCCATTTTTATACTTCTCTGTTCCTTTTTTCTTCTCTTTTTTTCTTCCCTTGTGTTTTGATGGCTTTCTTTAGTAGTGTATTTAGATTTTTTTTCTCATTTTACTTTTTGGATTTACTATAGGTTTCTTCCTTGTGGTTACCATGAGGTTCACATTATAATATACTATGTAAATAGCAGTTTGTTTTAAGTTGATAGTAACTTAAATTTGAACACATTCCAAAGCTTTTCCTTTTTACTAACCCTTCCCCATGACATATTTTTGATGGCACATTTTACATCCTTTTATTTTGTGCATCTTTTAACTAATTATTGTAATTTTTGTTAATTTTACTACTTTTGTGTTTTAACCTTCCTCGTTGCTTTATAAGTGATTGATCCACTACCTCTCTCATATATTTACATTTTCCAGTGAAATTTCTACTTTTATATGTTTTTTTAATTTTTATTTAGTGTCATTTCTTTTTGGCTTGAAGTTCTCTTAACTTTTTTTTTCAGGGCTGGTTTGGTGTTAATGAATTCTTTTAGTTTTTGCTCATTTGGAAAATGTTTAATCTCTCCTTCAATTCTGAATGATAACTTTGCTAGGTATAAAAATTTTGGTTGGAAGTTTCTTTTTGTTTGTTTCAGCACTTTGAATATATCGTGTCATCTCCTTTTGGCCTGCTAAATTTCTGCTAAAAATCTGCTGATGGCCTTAGAGAGTTCCCTTGTATGTAATACTTTTTTCTTTTCCTTGCTGCTTTTATAATTCTTTTTTCTTAATTTTAACATTTTAATTATAATATGTCTTAGTGTGGGGTTTTTTTTAGTTCATCTTATTTGGAACTCTCTGTGCTTCCTGTACCTATATCTGTTTTCTTCCTCAGATTAGAGAAGTTATCAACTATTAGTTCTTCAAATAAATTTCCTGGTCCTTTCTTTCTCTTTTCTCCTTTTGGGACCCCTATAATGCACATGTTATTTT
>NW_011888920.1:483904-492269 GCF_000151845.1 Pteropus vampyrus
TAATGGTATTATGCAGTGTTGGACTTTTTAAACAAAATTTTCTCACTGAATCTGCACTGACTCTTGAAATTCTGACTGTTTCTTTCAGTTTTAACATTATGAACCAGTTCTCCCAATAATAGAACAGTTGGGCTCTACTCAGATTTTAAAATAACACACACAAACACACGCACACATGCACGTGTTTTATGCTATCTTATTATTTTTGTAAGAGTCAGTTATACACATAAGCATACCAAAAAGCATAGCATGGTCATGAAAAAATATTCATCATTTGTTAGGAGGGCATGGAAAAAAGATAAATTATTCATTGCAGGTCCATTTTGAACAAAATGTTCTGTTGTTTGCCCTAAACAGATACAAATTCAGAAATTCTGTGACATTCTTTACAATTCTTCATAATCCACTCTTCTCCCTCTCTTTTATATTGTTAAAACCATTAAAATGTAACAAAATAACTTTATATGGAAATTTATGATATTCCTGGGATATTGTCAGCACCTTAGAATGTTAGTCATTCTTCCCCTTAGATACCATAGTCTTTGTTTGGTCTCTTAATGTGAGATTGTGTTATCATCTATTATTCTACTAAATTACCTCTTTTGTTGATAGTTTCACAGGATACAGAATGATTCTGGCCAAGTTATGGAGCAGATAGCCTATTAAACATACTTTCTAAAAATAAATATGGTCTTATTAATATGCCATTTTTATATTGCCTAGTTTTCAAAAGACTTTTGCCATTTTGTTTTCACACCCAAGTTATATATGAATAATGGCTTTCTATCACAGAACCAGGAGTTATAGACAGAGCTAAAGGTCTTCTTGTCAGTGATGTCTGCGAATCATGTACCTCTCGCCCTAGGATAACTACTGGGCTTGGTGTTAATTAATATCATAGTATTATAAATAAAAGCTATGAAATTCTTAAACATTTAAAATTAGCAAATAATTTTATGTTTAAAACAAAAGCTTCTTTCTCTTAGCACTTGCTAGCTTCCCCTTGATTTTTCTTTTAGAAAAATGTAATAACTTACAATATCAGCTTCAGTGCATGAACTCAAAATATTTCCCTCTATCTTTCACAGCCTTGGCTTTGCTTGCTCTACTAGTCACCAGCAATTTTGCCTTCTATTGCAGTTTTTCAGCACTTCTGATTTAAAGAGTCTATTGAGTAATTAGTAGGCTTGTCTTGGTTGAGTTCTGCCTTAAGTAAGATACCTTTAATTGGAACTAAACTAAATTAAATGAGCTTTAAAACATGGCTGCTTTAGTTTCCTTTGACTCATCCAATAATTTGGTATGAAAAGGAATAGTTATTACCAGGTTTAGAAATCTAAACTCTATTTGCTAAGAACTGACTTGGGGTAAGATAAAACAACAATAAAGCAGCCAGCTATTCTTGGAAATAGGCTGCCAGAAATACTATATAGATCTTTCAACATTTTGAACTCCCCAAATTCCTTTTTAATTCCCTTTCCTGCCCTCTCCTTCCCACAGTCTTGTCAACAATCTACTTCTGGATAGATACAATTTAATACAGATATGTCAAACATTTGACCTTTCTGGTTATGAATACTTGAGACAGGAGTCTGTTGAACTTTCATTAATCAGAACTCCTTGGATTCCCAAGTGAGGAAAAACCCAGTTCAGATTGGCTTAAGCCAAAAAGGGGAAATTATGGCTCACATAACTAAAAGATTGCTAAATTGGTTTCTGTCACAGCTTGTTACAAGGAAATGAAAAGGATGTAATCAAGACCCAGTAATAATATGTATGTGATATATACAATTATATATATATGTGTGTGTGTGTGTGTGTGTGTGTATATATATATATTCTGAAAGATGGCTCACTGAAATTGATATATATATCAATTTATATTATATTGAGAGGCTCTACTTTCCTTTGTGTTAGCACTAATTTTTTATACAACCTCTCTCTTTGTTGTCACAAAATGATTGCAAAAATCTATTGCATTTCCTTATTTCTGTTCAGTCACACGCCCTTCCTTGAGCCAATCACTGTGGTCAGGAGAATGGAACATTCTAACTAATTAAGCTCTAAGTTACATACTAATTTCTGGAATCAAGATGAGTCAACTCCCCCAGAATCATATGGACTAAGACTTGGGAAAGCTGTTTCTGTTCCAGAGAGAAAATAGGAAATTTGCACTGCAGAAGCACTATTGAGTAGTTATGACAGAGACGCTATGGCCCATAAAATCTGACATATTTACTATCTGCACCTTTACAGAAAACTTCCTAATCTTTGATCTAGTCATTACTTGAATTTCCTTTGGTGACAAAAATTCTTTCTGGGAGACAACCATTTTCTTAAAGCTCTAATTATTTTTAAAAAGAAAAAGATTACTACTTCTATGTGTCATCCATTTCACTTAAGTCTAAAGTAGTATCCCAGTTGGAAAATTATTTTAATTAAAACACAAAAATCCTGAGTCCACACCTAAATTGCACTAAATTAGACTAGTTTTTCTTGCTCAAAAGATATTCCTTGTGTAATAGTTAAAATTTTTTAAATATACATAACTTTTATCCCAGCAGCTCCATAATCAGAAAAGATTTTTTCTGAATAACTTAGCTTTTTAATAAGATGAACTTTAAAATATCATAGCCATCCCTCAGAAGTACATGATTCAGTCAGTCGTATTTACTCAATAAAAAAGCATTTTTTGTAATAATCAATTGACTAAAAATGATTGTCATTCCTTGATAGTTTCACCAAAAATCATAGAGTATAGATGTTGTAATTTACTCATAGTGATTTTAGCTATATTTAAATAATAAATAATACTGTATTTGATATTTTTTGTCTTAAGATTATGTAACACTCTAATGTTACTATTGCTATAAATCTTCTGTATGCTTCATCTTTTTAGAATGTATAGGATATCTATACTTATATTTAGAGTTGTTTATTTAACATTATTTTTTATGAAAATTTTGTGAAAATCAAAGGAAATGGATTATGTTATAAAAATATTATAATATACTTGGCTATTTTCTGCTGTTATATTTTTCCCACTTGTTAATTTATCATAGGTTATATAGTACAGTTTGCCTCACTAATTTTCATTTTTTTCACAATGTTTTTCATCTTTTTTTTAATCAACCACTTTTTGGGACCCAACTATATGCTATTATTTACTCTGTTCTTCTGTTCTTATGGTTGAACTTACAGCTTTTTACTTGATAGTCTCTAGACCAGCACTGTGCAATAAAATATAATGTAAAATACAAAATGGAAATGTTATATGTAATTTTAAATGTTCTAGTAGCCACATTTAAATAAATACAAAAGAATAGGTGAAATTGATTTTAATAGTATGTTTTTTTATTTAACCTGATATATCCAAAATATTAGCATTTCAATATATAATTAATATAAAAATTATTAATGCGATATTTTACATCCTTTTTTTTTTTATATTAAGTCTTTGAAATCCAACTTGTATTTTATACTTACTTCACATCCCTAGACCACAGTGCTTACTTGGACTCTATTTGAATTTTAAGTATTCTTGATCATTGCTCTCTTAAATAAACCTTTTTAAAAGTTTAGATGTTCTTGTTCTATAAAGTAACAGTGCTGACAGTGCACATTAGTTATATCAACTTAATAGAATGGATAAACATCCACAAAATCTACTTTAAACCAAATTATTTGCTAATCTTGCTTAGTATAAGATTAATAAATATTTAAATGCACATATTATTCACTTCCAGGGACACTGTTTTAATATAAGGAATTATGGAAAGTCTATAACCCAGATTTTATGTTGGTTTTGTTACTTAGTTGATTTAGGTTGGAGATGTGTTAAGTATTATTTATTGCATTCTCTGACTCAAATAATTAATTCAGTTTCAGTCTGAGGAGTAATCTAACTAATTTAATAATAATATACCTTTATTCTCTTCTAGATTCAATTTTGATTTTACTACCAATTATTTATTTTATTATGTACATTTATGTACAATTATGTGTGTGTTTCAAAGTGATTTCAGCACCATTAATATTTTAAATATACCAGTAATAGAAATAAAAATGCCTAATTTGAGCTATAGCCTAAAATTCTGTCTTCATAAATGATCTTATGCCAATATAGTTTATTTAATGCAGATTTATCTAATGGCAATAACCATATTAGATCTATCATATTATTAAATTATCATGCTAAATAGATGAAAAAGGGACAGTGCTCTTATAGAACATATGAATGTGGTAACTATTAGAACAAAAAGAAGTGATTCTTGATTGGACTGTAAACAGTGTGTAGAGAAAATTGAGATAATGGATAGCAGGTAAAAGAAGAAGACTTTACAATTTTATCTCTTGACAGTTCTTTGACACTTTTAGAATACTATAAAAGGTAATTTCTTAACCACTTATGCTATTAAGAAACAGCTGTGATTCCTTGAAGTTTTTGTTCATATATATGTGTGTGTGTGTGTGTGTGTGTGTGTGTGTGTGTGTGTGTGTGTAATTTCAGAGGCCCTAGAAATTTCATATATCAGAGCCTCTGTTAATATATAGATGTAGAAATAAATACTAATATTTACTGGTCTTAAATACAAGATCTTTAGTGTGGTTTTCTAATATACCTACAGGTAATTTTCAAATTAAATGTCCATTTACATTTTATTTCAAAGCCATCCGTTCTGCTCTGTTTATAGTGGTAGAGAGATAGTGCAGCTATTGTCTCTTTGCATTGGTTTACAGGGTGCCATTCTTTTCATTTTTCTTACTCTATTGACCACTGCATCTCAATATGGTTCCCCTATTCTCTATTCCCACCCCCTTACCATTTAAATAGTGGCGAACTCCAGAATTCCCTTTGTGTTTTTACAGATTTCATAAATTTGGTCATTCATAAACTAAGAGTATTTCAAAACAGGTTACAATAACAAAAGGTTTTTAATAGCTTTTGAAGTGTTTTAATAGTGATTTTTCATAAATATGACATGAAATATTAATTCTTTTAGAATTCAAACCTGATTCATCAGAAAGTGTCTCCTCCTAATGATCGACAAGGATCGCCAATATTATCATTCATCGTTCTTGAACAATTTAATGCCATTCGCTTGGTCCAAAGTGTTCATCAGTCTCTTGCTGCTCTCAGCAAAGTCATCAGAGGAACTACCTTACTGAGTTCAGAAGTACAAAAATTGGCAAGTGCTTTATTAAACCAAAAGGTAAGCCAATACTAAATATATGTTTTTATTTCATTATTATGAGTGAGTTTCATCATGTATACATTTGTCAGAAGCCTTATAGTTAATAATAATAGAAAACCCAAGTTAAACTTGCTTAAGCCATATAGGAATTAATTGACTGATGTAACTGAAGGATCCAAGGGTAGCTAGCCCTAGCATTGTCAGCTTAATGCAGGAGCTTAAAATTGTCATTAGGATCGTACCTTGTATTATATATGTACCTATCTAAGTATATTGTGTGTGTGTGTGTGCATGTATATGTATCCTCTATGTTGATATCACTTTGGGGCAAGTCCTCTATACATGGTGGTATTTTAGCAGCCTGAGTTTTATATCCTCTGAGCTCCAAGTTCAACAGAAAGAACACCTGTTTCCTGGTAACTCAAGCAAGTATCTTAAGATTAGTTTTGATCCAAACTGTTTGGCTTGTGTTTTATGCCTAGTCCCATACTAATTCTGTGGGCAACGTTTGCAAAGCTCTCATTGCTAGGGCTTCAGCCAAATATCTCTCCTAGGAGCTGGGGATGGATTCAGCTCCATCCGTAACACATATATTGCAATTAAGGGAAGAATGGTTACCCAGTAGAAAAACAGGGTACTTTAGGCAGATAAAAGGAAAATCAGCACCTCTCTTACTGAATAATTTGACCATTTTAAATAATAGTAAAGTCCATGTTCTTCAGATCTACTGGATAGAAACAAAAAATATGGAGTATCTTACATAGATTTACTTCAGCAATTTGGAGACTATAAACCTTAAATCAAATGTGGTATCAAACTAGAAAAGATTTCGCTAGGGGTCTATAGGAATTTAGAAAGAAAACAGATTTTTTTTTTTCTGCTTTTTACCCTAAATATGGAGAAACCTCTGAGAGTCAACCTAAAAGCCTTCTCTGTCTGAATATAAAATAGCCATCTTAGAACTTTCTATATCTTACTATCTAACAAAAAAGATTTCTGTCTTAATCAGTTCAAGCTGCTATAACAAATTACCATAGACTGGGTGCCTTAAATAGCAAACATTTATTTCTCACAGTTCTGGAGGCTTGGAAGTCCAATATCAGGTTGCCAGTAGATCTGGTATCTGGTGAGGTCTGCTTCCTGGTTTGCTGGTGACCATCTTCTTGCTGTGTCCTCATAGAGCAGAGAGGAAAGAGAAGCAGCAGTTTTCTCCTGTCTCTTCTTATGAGGACACTAATCCCATTATGAGGGCTCCACCCTTAAGACCTAATTACTTCCAGGAAGCCTCATTTCCAAATACCATTATATTGTGGATTAGGCCTGATTGGATATGTGACTTTTTGGTTACACAAACTTTCAGTCCATCGCAATGGCTAATTCTTTTCTACATGTACAAAAAGACCTACTCTAGCAACCTTATGTTCTTTTTTCCTTTACCTTGAAAAAAATCTCAGCTTTGCATTGTTTACTGAATTTAAATAGTTTTTCCTTTGTATATAGATTACTATTGCTATTAATCTACTGCAATTATTGGAATACTACAATACTGTATTGTACTACACTTTGTAACTAATTTGTTTTTAATTTGAAGTAAATATCTTATCAGTCATGAAAGCTCTTGACACAGTGAAGAAACCAGTGGGAAAGCATTCTGAGAACTTTAAAGGACTTTACATTAACTCATTTAATCACGACATTAACATTATTAGATGGTACGATTAGTATCCCCATTTTATTCTGAGAAACCTGAGGCAGAGAGGTATTAAATAACTAACCAGAGTCACAGAGAGAATGGTTACAGAGTCAGAATTTGAACCTAGGCAGGTCTAGTTACCATAATAGATGTAAATTATTTAAATTTATTTATCAAGGTAAATACTCATGAAAATGTCTTTAAATGACCTATATGCTTTATAAGGGTAAAATGTGGTATAGACTAATTTAAGAGAATAACAATAATATAAGAACGTGGCTTGTATAGAAGATAACAGTAAATCCAGTGGGATTGGTATACAATGAATTGTAGTAAAATTAAAGTTAGATCAGATTTTGAGGTTCTTAAAGCTAAAGAAAAGAATTTGGCTTAAATGCTGTAGGCAATAAGAATGTTTTTATATAGAAATAATGTAGCAGTGAATGTGGCCTCTGGAGTATGTCCGCCTGTTTGAATCCTATTCTACAACTTAATAGTTGTGTGACCTTGGGCAGGTCACTTAAACCTCTCTAAACTTTACTATTCTCATTTGTAAATGAGAATGATAAGGGCACCTACCTCATGGGATTGTTGTAAGAATTAAATTAAATTATGGGTAAAGTGGTTGTCGCATAGCCAGCACCCTGTAAATATTAGTTGTTTTTGTTATTGTTACTTTAAGAGAATTTTATTATGTAAAGAACAGCTTTTAGAGCGCTTTGTCTGGTATCATTGTGCAAAATGAGTTTACAGAGGTAGGGATACCATGTAGGTTACTTTTTATTCATCTCAGGAGGTGGTTAGAGCATGGACTAGGGTAGTTCAAGAGGGTTCTATGTAATATTAATGATAAATATGAAAGGTAATTGGAAAATCTGTTTTTTTTGTTTTGTTTTGTTTTGCTTCTGTTAACCATCTGGGTGACCTTTGGTATAAACATTTGGAAAAAAATGAAAAATTTTACTTTAAGTTATTTTCTGTGATTGTAGTATAGTGTAGCTTACATTAGATCATATAGAAAGATAAAGAACTAAATGAGCTTATTATAGGAAAAACTTTTCTTGATTAACACCAAAGGATGATATTTTAGAAAGGGAGCATATATTTTTAGTTCTTTATAACATTTCTTCCTCTTACCTTGACCCAGTAAGATCTGCCAAGTATTTCTATATTTGGCATAGCAACAAGACCTGATAACTTATTTCTTAGTTAAAATGTGTTTATGTAGAATGTAGATAGACTGTCTTATTTTAATTTGTTAAATTAAGTATTATATATTACAGTTTGAATTAAGAAGTACAGCCTCTGAAATATCACTTTTTGAAACATTTTTATAATTTACATGAAAATGAATTTTTTAAAATTCTTTCAAAGGATGAAAAATATGTTTTGCGAAGCATGTTTTAATTATATTACAAGTAGTGTTAGAAATATTTCAAGGTATTTGGTGAAACTCAAATGAGATTAGACTAACTTT
>NW_011888920.1:494239-503627 GCF_000151845.1 Pteropus vampyrus
AACTTATGTTTTATTCGACACTTTACCAATTTTAGGGCACTTTTGCAACATTATCGAATTTGCTGATCTCATCATCCCTTTTTACTTACATTAGAAAACTAAAGCTGAAAAGAGTCACCGTCCTAATAAAGTGTCAAAGCACATACTGTAGTCTGATGTTGTGTTTCCTAGATCACTGTTCTCTCCACTTAATCTCTCATTGAATATTTTGTTAATTTGATTACATAGCTAAATGGTAGTCATCATTATAAGAGGTAATTATCAGCTATGTGTGGACTGACCTTCACATACTCATCTCCAAAGGCCTGCCAAATACTGGGTGGAACTCCCCTACCTCCTCATATCTAGTTTCAATTATAATCAAAATTTGATTATATATACTCATAAATATAAATTAGTTCCTATTGATCCATGTGAGAACAAACGGGCCTGCATATATCCAGAATCTCTAGTCTCTTGGAATTCTCCTTTAGTATCTTTAACTTGATATTATCATTTTGCCCCAAGGTAAGAGAGTATACTTTCTCTTTTTAGCAGAGATTTTTAACTTCAGAGTTTTCTTTTACTTGTTCATTTTAATTTATTATCAAATGGAATTGCAAGTATACTCTTGTAAGGCTTTTATGCTATACATGAAGTTTTATTAATATTACTTAATATTTATTAATATTATTTGAAGGTAGACTGTAGTAAGTTAAAGGTATCCTATAAACTCTAAAGCAGCCAATAAAAATACCATAGAAGTGTACATATAAGATGGAAATATAACCTCTGCTCAATTAATCCAAAAGATAGATCAGGAAATAGAGAAGTCAGAAGTCACCAGTATTAGAAATAAGAGAAAGGATATCACATGGTTCCCACAGACATTAAAAGAATAATAAAGAAATATTATTAACAAGTTTATGCTCATAAATTCAACAAGTTAGATGAAATGTACAAAATCTCAAAATACACAAAATACCAAGGCTCATTAAAGAATAGATAATCTATAGCCTATATATATTAAAGAAGAATTTGATATTAAAAACTTTCTCGTGAAGAAAGCACCTAGAATTCACTGGTGAAGTCTAAAGGATATTTAAGGAAGAAATAATACCAACTCTATGTAAATTCTTCCAACAAATAGAAGAGGCAGAATATTTCTCTACTTTTTCTATGATATCAGCATTGTCTGATATCAAAACCTAACAAAGACATCATAATAAAGGAACTCTAAGGACCAATTTCTTTCATGAACATAGACACTAAATTTCTTAACAACATATTAGCAAATTGAATCCAACAAAATATAAAAATGGGTACTGCATAATGACCAAGTAAGGTTTATCCTAAGAATATAAATCTGGGTTATTTACCATTTTAATTAACTAATAAAGAAAAATCATATGATCATCTCAATAGACACAAAAAAAGCATTAGATAAAATTCAACATCCAGACATGATAAAAATTCTCATTCAAATCAATATTAGAAGTGAACCCTCTCAACCAGGTACAGGGCATCCATAAAAAATCTACAGCTAATAAAATAGTAGAACACTAAATGCTTTTCCCCTGAGATCAGGAATAAGGCATTGAGGTCTCTCTCACCACTTCCATTCAGCATTGTACTGAAGGTCCTAGCTAGTGGAACAAAAAAAAAGATAAAAAGCATACAATTGGAAAGGAAGAAGGAAACCAATCTTTATTTACTGAGGATATGATCATCTATTTACAAAATCTTAAGAAATCTACACAAAAGCTCTAGAGCAGTAAGAATTTACATCTAGTAAGATTGTGAGATACAAGATAAATACATAACAAATTATGTATGTTCTGGAAACAAACTATTGAAAACTGACATTAAAAATACCACTTGCCATAATGTTAGAAAAATGACATATCTTGGGATAAAATTTTAAAAGTTATATAAAACTTTTTTATACACTGAAAATTACAAAGCATTGATTGACAAGTGAAGTTAAAGAAGACCTAAATAAATGGAAAGATGCACTGAAAGATGTATTCATGGATCAGGAGACCTAATGTTGTTAAGATGTTATTTCTTTCCAAATTGATCTAGAGATTCAACACAATCCCATTCAAAACCTCTGCAGGATTTTTTATAGGCATTGACAATCTGATTCTAATTTTTGCTTGTTTTGTTTTTGCAAAATTGCAAAGGACCTAGTGTAGTCTAAAAATTTGGGGAAAATAAATAAAGTGGAACATCTTCCTCTTTATCACTTCAAATTTATTATGAAGATATAATATTGGTAAAAAGAAATGGAATACAATAAAGAAACTAGAAATAGACCTACAGATATATGATTAATTGATTGTCACCAAATGTATTAAGGCAATTACATGGAAAAAGGAAAATCTCTTTAACAAATGGTACTGGAACAATTGAATAGCCAAAGTCCTCTCAGCACCCCTTCCTCCTTGAAATAGCCTATATCTCCAAACATATATTAAAAAATCTTTAAATTGATCACACAGTTATAAAAATGAAAAATAATCTACAGACTTAGGAGAAAACATTTGCAAGACATGTATCTAACAAAGGAACATGTATCGAAGTATTTTTTTTAATCACAACTTTATAATAAGACAAACATCCCAGTTTTAAACATGAGAAAAAGAATTGAATAGACACTTGATCGAGATGATATACAATGACAAAGAAGCCCATGAAAAAATACTTGATATAGTCATTAGGGATATGAAAATTAAAATCACAATGAGAATATCAATATATTGAAATCAATTGTATTTCTCTACAAATAGCAATGAATGCAAGGTTATAGCATTTATAGTACCCAAAATGAAATTAAGAAAGCAATTTTATTTATAATAGCATTGAAAAGAATGAATACACGGGAATAAATTTAACAACAACAAAAAAAGAGCAAGACTTGTACATTGAAAACTGCAAAACAGCTTCAAAAGAAATTAGAGACTAAAATAAATGAAAGCCATCTTTGTTTCTGGGGAAATGGAAAATTGACTACATGGATACAGAGCATTTTTAGGGGTTGATGAAAATGTTCTCAAATTATTGGTTATGGTTGCACAACCTTGTGAAATGACTAAAATTTAGTAAATCGTATACTTTAAAATAATGAATTATATCTCAATAAAATAAATTTTTAACACTGCACTTCCACTAGAATGACTTAAATTAAAATGACAGATTTTATCAAGTGTTGACATGGATGAGGAACAACAGGAACTCTCATAAACTACTGATAGTTTCTTAAAATGTTAAACATATGAGCCCACTATAGCCCACTATAGCATTCATGGATGTTTCCCCAAGAGAAGTGAAAGCATATGTTCATATAAATATTTATGAATGTTCATAGCAGCTTTATTTTTAATAATCAAAAACTGGAAACAACCTAAATTTTAACAGAGAAATAGTAAACAAATTATGATGTCTCCATAAAATGGAAAATTAATCAGCAATTTAAAAAAAATGAATATTGATTTATAAAACAACATGGATGAATCCAGTGTGATGCTGACAAATGTTTAACTGGCTCTCCAGAACAAAGAAGCCCTGATCTGTAGCAAGAGCTGATTTCCATGGTATAAATACTACCATGGCTAATTTCAAATTACCAATGCAAGGTTACTAAATGCAGTTGGGAATAGATGCCATTAGCACACTACTAAGTATTCTCACCATATAGATACAATAGACATAAATAATCTCAAATACATAGATACAATAGACATAAATAATCTCAAATACATAGGTAAAATAGTTAGGAAGTGATGAGTTTGGGGTACTTCTTACCTTTGTTTTAAATAAAATTTAGTTGTAAATTCCTATAGTTTTAAATAATGACTAACAGCTGGCTTGCATGATTCATAAAATTTTAAGAAGTCAGCTGTCATGAGACTTTACAAGCTGGTTCTATTACATCATGGATAAAATTTTAATTTATTTGGTATATAATTCTAGAAAATTCAAAATAATATTTTTTCCCAGCTTCACCGAAGGATAATTGACAAAAACAAACTAATATATATTAATAGAAGATCAGTAGTTGCCTGGAAATTAAGCTTTGGGGATAGGTCTAATGGATTATAAAGGGAAATATGGAAACTTTTGAGGGCGAAAACATTGTCAATAATTTTTGTTTATATTTTGAGTTCACCCTAAATAGGTTTTAGTACTGTTTAGAGCTGGAAATAAATGTATTGTTTTTAATTTAGGAATTATTTCCAAAATTTAATGTAGTTTGGAAGAGCATGTACATATTTTTAAACACACATGCAGATAAACACACAGTCTCTTGGTAAACTAATAATTGTTATCTAGTTTATGTTTCAATTAATAGCTTGTTAATTTGATGTGCAAGGTATAACAAATTTGATGGGCTGAACTCAACTTCTTTTGTTTCACCCGAAGTAATTAATCGATTAGTTGCATTAATGCCCATAATTACTGTTGAGACTGGCCCAGTAATTGTTTTATGCTATTCTAATTTATATTAATTAACCATTTAGTCTATGATGATGTAAACAATTACTGTTGAAACATTCTATTTTTCATTAGTAGTCATTTCTAGTTTAAATTTTAAGATCTGAATAAAAATTTATAAATTTGTTCATTTTTATTGTTATGGCTCATTTAATATTAGCATGACAAATGAGGAAATCAACTCAGTATAATTAGTTTTGTAATGTTTATAGATTAATATTAATGCAAACCCTTAGAGCCCATTTAACTCTGCTCTTAATGTGAGTTCAATTAAAATCTCTGATAAAATATTGATACAAATTATTTGAACCTCAGCATGCCTACATACATATTTATATAAGAACATACATTTAAGTTTGTCAACATGATATTGGCCTAAACAAATGTATCACAAAACACAATGCAGAAATAATTCGTAAGTTCTTAAAATCTCAAGGAATATAAATGCATAAAGATTTGTTATTGAAAATTATCTTGACATAAACTTCACAGAAGTACATGTGCATTCAATGTATTTTTATATTAACCATCTATCATGAACAGTCTACGCTACGCCAGGCCCTAGAGATACAAAAAATGAATGGTACATGGTCTCTAAATACCATGAGTTGAATATGGATAAAAAAAATTATCTAGCTCACAGTGCTGTCTTAGCAGAAACTCAAAGAAGAAAACTGTTTTCTTCTTTTTCCTTTCTCACCTTTTCCAATGAAGTGATTTTTGTTTAATTGCGGCAAAATCCACATAACAAAATTTACCGTCATCCATTTTTAAGTGTACTGTTCAGTAGTGTAAAGCACATTCACACTGTCATACAGCCAATCTCCAGAACTCCTTTCATCTTGCAAAACTAAAACTCTTAACTCATTAAACAACAACTCTTTATTCTTTCCACCATCCAGCCTCCAGCAACTACCATTCTTTTTCTGTCTCTATGAATTTGACTTGACTGACTACTCTGGGTACCTTATATAGATGGAATTATAACAGTATTTATCTTTTCATCATAACAGGCTTGTATCACTGCGTATAATGTCCTCAAAATTTATCCATGTTATAGCATGTATCAGTATCTCTTTCTTTTTTAATGCTGAATAATATTTCACTTATGTATATACCACGTTTTGTTTATCTAGTCATCTGTTGATGGATACATGGGTTGCTTCTGTCTTTCCCCCTTTTTATAACTTAGTGTAACCTCTTAAGTATTTTATAATTTTTTTAACTGAAAATTAAAGTTACATGTTCTGAGAAAGCAAATAATATTAGTTTCTTTGAGAAGGGAAAACATAAAATAAAAATTTTAATAATGAGTTATTTAAGAAGAGAATAATTCAGTTAAATAGATTTCTTGGATCTGAAAGTTCTTAATTCTGGTGCTATTTTATAAATTCTTTCTCTGCACTGATAAGAAAATTGAAACTTGGAGCTAAGCAAAGGTCTTAGTAAGATTAAATTGGAATCTATTCTAACTTTTATCACAAAATATTGATTTTTCTGAGTTGTACTTTCTCTTATGCATAAATGGTAAGGGCTCTGTTATTGTTAAATTGTTTTATGCTGAAGCTATCTTTATCCTTCTGAAATATAATTCTCTAATTATGTGTGTGTTTATGAAATATATTTGGTTGATGTAATTCATTGTATAAAGTTATAAATTATGGCTAGTTTCTAAATGTTTGTAATAGGGATCATAATTGTATTTACCTCAGAGAGTTGATATAAAGTATACATGTGCTAATATAAGTAAATGCTTAGAACACTGCCTACATCTGCAAATGTTGCAGAAATGTTTGCTGTTGTTATTCTTCTTAGTCACATTCTCATGTACATCCTCATTGATTCACGTCTATATTACAGTAATTTAGCTGTCATGAGACTTTACAAGCTGGTTCTATTACATCATGGATAAAATTTTAATTTATTTGGTATATAATTCTAGAAAATTCAAAATAATATTTTTTCCCAGCTTCACCGAAGGATAATTGACAAAAACAAACTAATATATATTAATAGAAGATCAGTAGTTGCCTGGAAATTAAGCTTTGGGGATAGGTCTAATGGATTATAAAGGGAAATATGGAAACTTTTGAGGGCGAAAACATTGTCAATAATTTTTGTTTATATTTTGAGTTCACCCTAAATAGGTTTTAGTACTGTTTAGAGCTGGAAATAAATGTATTGTTTTTAATTTAGGAATTATTTCCAAAATTTAATGTAGTTTGGAAGAGCATGTACATATTTTTAAACACACATGCAGATAAACACACAGTCTCTTGGTAAACTAATAATTGTTATCTAGTTTATGTTTCAATTAATAGCTTGTTAATTTGATGTGCAAGGTATAACAAATTTGATGGGCTGAACTCAACTTCTTTTGTTTCACCCGAAGTAATTAATCGATTAGTTGCATTAATGCCCATAATTACTGTTGAGACTGGCCCAGTAATTGTTTTATGCTATTCTAATTTATATTAATTAACCATTTAGTCTATGATGATGTAAACAATTACTGTTGAAACATTCTATTTTTCATTAGTAGTCATTTCTAGTTTAAATTTTAAGATCTGAATAAAAATTTATAAATTTGTTCATTTTTATTGTTATGGCTCATTTAATATTAGCATGACAAATGAGGAAATCAACTCAGTATAATTAGTTTTGTAATGTTTATAGATTAATATTAATGCAAACCCTTAGAGCCCATTTAACTCTGCTCTTAATGTGAGTTCAATTAAAATCTCTGATAAAATATTGATACAAATTATTTGAACCTCAGCATGCCTACATACATATTTATATAAGAACATACATTTAAGTTTGTCAACATGATATTGGCCTAAACAAATGTATCACAAAACACAATGCAGAAATAATTCGTAAGTTCTTAAAATCTCAAGGAATATAAATGCATAAAGATTTGTTATTGAAAATTATCTTGACATAAACTTCACAGAAGTACATGTGCATTCAATGTATTTTTATATTAACCATCTATCATGAACAGTCTACGCTACGCCAGGCCCTAGAGATACAAAAAATGAATGGTACATGGTCTCTAAATACCATGAGTTGAATATGGATAAAAAAAATTATCTAGCTCACAGTGCTGTCTTAGCAGAAACTCAAAGAAGAAAACTGTTTTCTTCTTTTTCCTTTCTCACCTTTTCCAATGAAGTGATTTTTGTTTAATTGCGGCAAAATCCACATAACAAAATTTACCGTCATCCATTTTTAAGTGTACTGTTCAGTAGTGTAAAGCACATTCACACTGTCATACAGCCAATCTCCAGAACTCCTTTCATCTTGCAAAACTAAAACTCTTAACTCATTAAACAACAACTCTTTATTCTTTCCACCATCCAGCCTCCAGCAACTACCATTCTTTTTCTGTCTCTATGAATTTGACTTGACTGACTACTCTGGGTACCTTATATAGATGGAATTATAACAGTATTTATCTTTTCATCATAACAGGCTTGTATCACTGCGTATAATGTCCTCAAAATTTATCCATGTTATAGCATGTATCAGTATCTCTTTCTTTTTTAATGCTGAATAATATTTCACTTATGTATATACCACGTTTTGTTTATCTAGTCATCTGTTGATGGATACATGGGTTGCTTCTGTCTTTCCCCCTTTTTATAACTTAGTGTAACCTCTTAAGTATTTTATAATTTTTTTAACTGAAAATTAAAGTTACATGTTCTGAGAAAGCAAATAATATTAGTTTCTTTGAGAAGGGAAAACATAAAATAAAAATTTTAATAATGAGTTATTTAAGAAGAGAATACTTCAGTTAAATAGATTTCTTGGATCTGAAAGTTCTTAATTCTGGTGCTATTTTATAAATTCTTTCTCTGCACTGATAAGAAAATTGAAACTTGGAGCTAAGCAGAGGTCTTAGTAAGATTAAATTGGAATCTATTCTAACTTTTATCACAAAAATATTGATTTTTCTGAGTTGTACTTTCTCTTATGCATAAATGGTAAGGGCTCTGTTATTGTTAAATTGTTTTACGCTGAAGCTATCTTTATCCTTCTGAAATATAATTCTCTAATTATGTGTGTGTTTATGAAATATATTTGGTTGATGTAATTCATTGTATACAGTTATAAATTATGGCTAGTTTCTAAATGTTTGTAATAGGGATCATAATTGTATTTACCTCAGAGAGTTGATATAAAGTATACATGTGCTAATATAAGTAAATGCTTAGAACACTGCCTACATCTGCAAATGCTGCAGAAATGTTTGCTGTTGTTATTCTTCTTAGTCACATTCTCATGTACATCCTCATTGATTCACGTCTATATTACAGTAATTTCCTGACTTCCCTGGCTGCAGTGTTATCCCCCTAATGCCTGTTCTCCCTATTTCTACTAGAGTTGTCTTTTTAAAATCCAAATCTGTATCATTTTGCTGAGTAAAGTTTAATTTAGTGTTATTGCTTTCTAGATTAAGCTCCTTAATATAAACATCCAAACACTTCCTGGTCTGGTCCTTAATTCATCAGCCCAATTCTCTCATGTTTTCCTTTACTGATGCTGCTTCCTTTTCCTGCTGTCTTGCTTTACTTGACTATATAAACTGTTAATCTTTTGAGACTCACCTCAAGCATTATCTCCACCAGAAAGCCTTTCCTGGCTCTTGCCCTTATACTGAGTTTGGATTTGGCATACCCCATGTTTGTGTTTTATGAGCACAGTGCTTGTCATGATCAGGGAACTCACTGTATTGTTTATAGCTATCTCTCTTATTTTCTATTTCCCCCTCTAGCACAAGCTTTTATGGACAGGAATTGTGTTATAAATTTGTATCCCCAGAACCTAACAGATAATTTCTAAATAGCAGCTATTTAACAGATGCCTGCTGAGTAATCAATTAATTGATACTTGAAAGAGTAAA
>NW_011888920.1:503677-515901 GCF_000151845.1 Pteropus vampyrus
AGATTAAGCTCCTTAATATAAACATCCAAACACTTCCTGGTCTGGTCCTTAATTCATCAGCCCAATTCTCTCATGTTTTCCTTTACTGATGCTGCTTCCTTTTCCTGCTGTCTTGCTTTACTTGACTATATAAACTGTTAATCTTTTGAGACTCACCTCAAGCATTATCTCCACCAGAAAGCCTTTCCTGGCTCTTGCCCTTATACTGAGTTTGGATTTGGCATACCCCATGTTTGTGTTTTATGAGCACAGTGCTTGTCATGATCAGGGAACTCACTGTATTGTTTATAGCTATCTCTCTTATTTTCTATTTCCCCCTCTAGCACAAGCTTTTATGGACAGGAATTGTGTTATAAATTTGTATCCCCAGAACCTAACAGATAATTTCTAAATAGCAGCTATTTAACAGATGCCTGCTGAGTAATCAATTAATTGATACTTGAAAGAGTAAACGAAGAAATGAACAACCTGCCCATATAGTTCTACTTTCGTGAAAAGCATGGGATAGCAAAAATATGCTAACATTTAAGATTAGACCTGGGTTCAAATTCTCTATCATTTAGTTTTTTTAAAAAATTTAGTTAAATAAACCTACTCTAACTGTTATTTCTTCATCATTGTAATTTTAATTCTCAATACATAATCATCTAAGTTGAATCTCAAATGATGCAGTAGATACAGAAATGTAAAATATGTTGAAGGGAGTATTGATACTGACAAACACACTGTAGAGCCAGATTGCCGGGGTTGACAACATGGACTTGCCATTTACCAACTCTGTGGTGTTGGACAAGCTGTTCTCTTTGTGTCTCCATTTTCTTCTCTGTAAAATGGAAGTTATAATAGTACCTGCTTCCGAGCACTCAGCACAGTGACTAACACATAGTAAGCACCCAATAAATATTAGCTTAAAAAGTTCCCTCCAGTTCTTTCTACCTTTGCCAAAATGCAATACTGCTTTCAAAACTTAACAGCTACCTCCTTTATTAAGACTTCTTCGATTAACTCATTTTCTTCTCTAAACTTCAGACATGTTTTATAACCCATTATTAAAGCACCACAAGGGATTTTAGCTGTGTATCTCCTTTATTGGTTCTTTCTACCTTTGTTCTATTGCTCTGTAGGGTAAAGACTATATTTTGTTTATCTTTTATTCCCCAAAGCCTTCTGTCATATCACTAACATGTCATATCACATTTATCATATCACATTTATTTAATTCTCTACGTAGAATTTAACACTATGTAATCCTCTTATAATGAATAATAATAAATTTTTTGCCTTTATCCCCAAGCAAAATATAAGCTCTGTGGTATTAAGGACTTTATAATGCTCAAACATTGTAGATACTCAATGAGTAATTGCTGAATGGATGAACAGTAGGGACTTAAACATTTATTGAATGAATGTATTATACTTAACACTAATATCGGTAGCTCTTAGTTACTATAGCTGCATAATAAATTGCCCTAAAACTCAGTGGCACAAACCAAGAATAATGTATTAAGACACAGCTTCTGTGGGTTAAGAATCTGGAAGTAGTTTAGCTAGGTGTTCTGTCTCGGGGTCTCCCACAAGTCTGCAATCAGAGGCCATTGAGCAGTTATAAGAGCGCCTATGGGCTGGCTGTTGGCAGGCTTCAAGCCCTCACTGACTGTTGACTACACAGCCATCTTCATAAGGCAACTCACAATATGGTAACTTTTTCACTTAGAGTGAGCAAGGGAGAGAGTAAGAGAGAGTGAGCTAGATAGGTGTACAACATAGTGATTCAGCATTTATATACTTTATAATGTGATCACTGTATGTCTAGTAACCATCTGTCATCATATAGAGTTACTATATTATTAACTGTATTCCCTGTCCTAGACATTACATCCCTGTGATTTATTTATTTTATAACTGGAAGTTTGTACTTCTTATTTCCCTACACCTTTTTCACACATCCCCCTCCCTACCTCCTTCCCCTCTGGCAATCATCAGTTTGTTCTCTGTATCTATGAGTCTGTTTACATTTTCTTTTGGTTTGTTTGTATTTTTAGATTCCACATATGTGAATACTGCATATATGGTATTTGTCATTCTATGTCTGACTTTTTTCACTTAACATAATACCCTCTAGGACTATCCATGTTGTTGCAAATGACAAGATTTCATTCTTTTTATGGCTGAGTAATATTCTGTTATATATAGATATAATCTCACAACTTTTTTATCCATTCATCTCTTAATCGACACCAAGTTTGCTTTCATATCTTGGCTATTGTAAATATGTAATATTGTATATGTAAACTTAATTTGATCTTTTTAAAATTGCAGTGTCCTCTCACATGGCAGAGCAAATGGGAAGGCCCAGAAGATCCTTTACAATACCTTAGAGGTCTTGTAGCTCGTGCCCTTGCAATACAGGTAAGACTAAATTATTTAGTAATTGCTTTGTATGACTATGATAATTGTATTACAGACATGTCTATTGAGATAACCTTTTCTTGGCAAGTAGTGAGAATATTATGATTTTGTACATGAAGCACCATATATTTATTTCTTATTTCTTGTCTTCTGTGTTTTATACAACATTCTTTTAAAATATATACATTCTTTCTGGTTAGTGTGATTTTTGAAAATTTAGAGAAAAATCTACAATATAATATAGATGAATTATATAGAGAGTAACTGAAACTGATTCATAACTATGATGAATTTGCTTTAGGGTATGGAGCCCCCATAGCGAGCTGCTTTTTTTAAACTTTTTTATTTTTCAAATTGATCAAGTTTTCAGAGTGATCCATCAGGTAACTGCAGAGGAATGATACAGAGGAAAAAAGACGAGTTTTTTTGGTTGTTTTTTTTTAATATATAGCAGATGGTACAGATTAAATGGTGCAATGTACCCTTTTCCTGTGGTTTTGCACTGTCGTCTTAACTACTTTTTTCTTCTGCTTGTTGCACCTGCTTCACAAACAACCTTCTTTACAATTTCAACTCTTACAGCATGTGAGTAATTTGATCAGAATCCTTCTAGACGCAGCAGTCTTCATCCATGCTTTATTTTAGTAGTGCACACACCTATCAACATCTTTAACCTTGTCATCACTCATTACTGCCCTACCTTTGAATCCCTAAAATGTACATATCACTCTTTGACCACAACCACATTTCATTTTTAGTTTCTTGCTTGCTTAGACTTTCCAGACTGTTTCTGCTTAGTGTTCTCCCAGTCTGTCACTTTCTTTCCTGGTTCTTCCCAATTCAGCATGGAATCCATGGCACATAACTTTAACCATTCTCTTTCCAGCAATTTCATTATCCTAACTGATTTTTCATCATGCTTCATCCTTCCTGAAAACCATTGAACTGAGATCAGTTCCTGTCCGTATACAAGCTGCTTAGCTCTATTAGTGACACTTCAGATATAACTGTCCAATATTGATTGAACACTGCTCCTGTATTCCACAATGATTGTTTCAAACCTTCACTACCTTTCTGAAGACTCCATTCTGTCACTGCCTCCCTTTTTTCTTAGCAAAACATCTTACTTTTTACTTTACGGAGAAAATGCCAGCTATGAACTTTGACCACTTGAAAATTCCTACCTCACTCTCCCACCTACCAGTTTGTCTGAACCCACCCTCAACATTTTTGTTTTAATACAAAAGAATTAGATACAAGATTAGAGCTATATACTTGATTCCATCTGCTCTCATCTTTTTAGATACTTCCTCCAGGTTTTCTTTTCATTGTTCTTCTGTCTTTACATTTTTTTCTCTCTTCATCCTCTATCATGCCAACCTATAAATCGGACTCCTTTGAAGGGATCAGGACTCATCTGAATGTTTAGCTTCTAGTATAACCAATCCCTGTGTTGTTAGATTATTGGAGGGAAAATTACTGGATCTGAAAATGAAGTGAAAATTAGCAGGTAGAGAAGAACCAGGCAAGACTCTGATTTATTCATCTTTTTGTCAATAAATGCCAACAGAATAGAGGGAAAGAAAGGCAAAAGGGAAGGAGGATGGAGAAGGCAAAGAGGAAGGACAAATAGTCCATCAATGTTCTTCGGATAATATAGAAATGCTCTGAAGGTCTTGGTATGATAAAATTTCATGGTTGGGATAATTTGTCACTTCATATGTTTGTCAGTGTTGTTTGCTTTAGATTATTTTTATAGAGGGCAGAAACTTTTATTTGCTACAAATGGTAGCCTATATTACACTGTATATGTAAGTACACTTAATAATTGTGTTATGTGCATATAATGATGTGTTGTTGATACTGAAATTAATATTTAAAACAATTTTACATGAATTATATAATTTTTCTGACATGATTATTCATACTGAGTATATTGAGCACTGGTCATCAAAACTGAAAACTTTTCTGTGTGATTTTTTTAACTGAATTTACTGGTTAATAAAATTATATAGGTTTCAAGTGTACAGTTCAATAATAACAGAGGGAAAGGGAGCAGGGGAGGAGGTAGATAAAGTTAAAGGGGGTCAAATATATAGTGAAAGAAAGAAATTTGACTTTGGGTGGTAAATATGCAATTTCTAATTTTCTTAAAAGCTTTATAGGCATTTAGCCTTAATTATAATGATAAAATACCCTCCTAACCTTCAAATAACTTTCAGATTTGACTATAGTTTATCTTTTATCCTTCCAACTGGGAAATATGCAATATTTGTTATTTTTTTCACCACTTAGGGATATGTTTTTATATTGTTTTGTTTTCCTGCCATATTTTTTTTCCATTATAAATATACAAAGATATCCAACTCCCTAAGGTAGGTAACCTTTAATTTGGGATTCAGTTTCCATCTAGTCAAGGGTCTGCTAGGTCCCTTCTTTTCCTATGTGCATTCTCTATTTCATAGACACATATCCAGAGCAGTTTGTGTAGGTTAGAAGGAACAATGTGGCTGCCAGGTGGGGAAGAAAGGGATGAGAGCATGGTTGGCAGGAAGAATTAGAAGTTTTATTTGCAAAGACCTATGAAAATGGCAGCTTTTGTTTTCTTATGAAGGTATGATGATCGGACTGGATCAAAACATGCACAGCAGCTTGTGCTCAGTTCCAGCTATTATTTAAAATCTGTCTTTTACTTTAGGACATAACATATAGAGAAACACAACAAGCTACTGAGAGTATTATGTATTGTGCCTGTTCATTACAGGGGTTTTGTACAAATAAAGTGAGATTGACTGGAGTCAGGAGTGGCATTTCTTTCTTCCTTCCTTCCTTCCTTCCTTCCTTCCTTCCTTCCTTCCTTCCTTCCTTCCTTCCTTCCTTCCTTCCTTCCTTCCTTCCTTCCTTCCTTCCTTCTGTCAAAAATATTTTAAACAGCTACTTTATGCTAGGCTCTAAGTGAAGTAGTACAGATACAATGGTTAGTAAATTGATATAGGTCCTGCCTCACAAAATTTACATTTTTTACATTCATTCACTTTAGCAGTTAAAAACTCTTGGTTCCAAACATTGTGCCAAGGTTGCTGAATGGAGAATGATAAACAAAATAGACATACATCATGTCCCAAGGATTTTTCAATTTATCAGAAAAGATAGACAACTGAATAAATAGCAACAACAGTAAGAATGAAAAGGAAGTACAGAACTATGGGAGCAAATAGCAGGAGTACCTACAGGGGAACAGGGAAGTGATGCTTAGCTGAGAACTTGAAAGGAATAGACCGAGCAAGGAGTAGAGTGAAGAATGTGCTGGATAAGAGGAAAACCAGAGTCAGGAGAAAGCCTTGTGTTTTTGAGTAACTAAAAGCAAAGCATAGAGTGCAGGAAGAAGGGATGTTCAGAAATTAGGCTGCAGGGGCAGGAGGGCCAAGTCACAATACTATATTAAGGAATTATATTTGATCCTAAGGGCAGAAAGGAATCATTGCAGGATATTAAGGAGGGAAATCAGATCATGTTTTAGAGGGTTACTTTTGCAATATAGAGTCTCAGTCTACTACTTGGCATCAGGTTTAAGACTCCTCTGAATGTTGGTAATTTTGAGAAAACCAAAGAATCCTTAGGTGCCCAAGAAATTCAGCCATAGTGTATTTCAGGCAATCTGGCATTATTCATTCTCTGGTCTCCACTCTGTAAGATCTTTTAGAGCAAGGACTCTCTTTTTTTTTAACTTCCACTGTAGTTCCAATACCTAGCATACTGTCTGCCAAATAAATAAATGACTAAAGAGTAGACTAGATAGCTTATATCCTATTAGGACCTTAGAATTATTTTCCTGGCTTCAAATTTTTCTACCTTTTCTTCAGAAATAACATCTTCTGAGAGTTTCTTTGGTTCCTGATTTCTACTTGTCACTTTGCCATTTGCTTGCGGAACAGCCCCTGTAGCATGTCTCCCCAGTATATTCTGTGTTGATCATTTTAAATTCTAGTATGTTCTCTACCCAGTTCATAAATCTTCATGGTGTCAGCATCTGCCTTTGTTCTTGTGTCTTTATAATCTCAACTTCTCATTGTTGGATCCCTTGACTCTATACCTGCAGTTTGTGTTCCAACCTAGCTCATGAATTGATTTCATCTAAGCTAGGGTATATAGTCCTTCATCCCTAGTACTCAGTTAGGCTTAGGTATGCTAAACAGACCTAGGATTCTAATCTTAATGGACTCCTGAATGTCTCCCCTGTGTATTTCTACTGCTAACCAGAGTTGGAATGCCAAGTGTCAGTGGCAAGCTTTCATGCTTATTATTTAAGACTGAGCTTTTGCTTAAGTACTGTGTCTTTCATGTTAAAATTTACTGTGACTTGAACTCTACTCAGTTTTTTTGGCCTAACTCAAGCTAAGGCATACTTACATACTACCAAATCCTACCACCCTTCCCTTTTATGAAGGAATCTTGTTCATATAAACTATTAGGGACCTTGAAGTCTGGGGAGATCTAAGAAATAAATAGAATTAGTTATTGTTGTTATTGTTAATAAATGCCATTCCGCATGACATATGAACTATCCTTAGAGTTTATCAGGAAAGGAAGGCAACTAAATAAACAATAACAATCAAAACGATAAAGGGAGTAGAGTTCTATGGGAGTAAATAGCAGAAGTACCGAAACATAGAATCTCTCACTGCTATCTCCTGTCCACACTGTCCCCAGATTGGTCCTCCTGCAGTGACCTGAATTAAGTCTAAATTAGGCCTAAATGGACACTATGTATTAGATGGGCACTATGTATTAGCGTCTACCAGCAGATGCTAATATTATGTTGCTTCCTTCCAACCCCTAGCACTTTGCCATGCTGGGAAGCAGATTTTTTTCTCTAGTATCAGCCCTTAGACCTCCTTCGTGCTTGTGTTTCCCTGAGATTCCTTTTAGGTTCTGCTTCCTGTCTTTCATTCAAATTAATATTTAGTTTCTAGAATGTCTGCTAAGATGCTTATTACCATTATTACCTTAGCCACAGAGATGGCTTTTTAAAAAATTTTTTAAATTGCATTTTACTTCTATTGCCCATTTCAGAAAGGTGGATTTACTGAAAAAAAAAAAAAAATCTGTGAGACTCTAGCTCTTACTACTTCCCCTTTAACCCTATCATATCTCTAAGGAGTCATACCTGACATTTCTACATCAGAAATGTGTCTCATTATACCCTTTTGGATCTCTCTAAATAGCTCTTCTCACTTCCCTAGCAGCGAATTGTACTAGTTACCTAAATTTGAACTTCAGATCACTTCCTTTTTTTCAGTGCACCACTTCAAACATATATTCAAACTTTTTAAATGATCCAGCGAAGATTAGAAAGAAAAAATGAATATTAACAAGACCTGACCACATATTGGATGTTAGACATATATGTACTTTACATGGAATCTAGTAATATGACATATGTGGTGGATATTATTTCAGTTTTAAAGATGGGAAAAATAAAACTTCAAATTCAAGAGTACTTAAATAGTTTATGAGAATTACACGAAAATGAGAGAACTCACACTGAAGCACCCTTTCATAATAATATGCTGGAGTTTTTGATCATACCATAACCCATCAGCCATATTTAAAAAAGAAAGTCGCTCTCTCTGCCTTAAAACCTTTTTATAAGTCGGTCTCCAGGTCACTGTATACTTCCGTTTTCTTCTTATCTGTCTACTTCACTGACTTTTCTGCTCCCTCATGTCTAATGCTGGATTCTCTAGAGCTCAGTCCTCTGACCTTTTCTATCTATACTCTGCGTGTAGTGATCTCATGACTTTAAATCCCACTAAAACTTTGATTATTCTCAGATTTATAGTTCCAGCCCAGCCCTCTCTCCTAACTCTGGTGCTTACTCAGTATTTTCATTTAGATGTTTAATAAACATCTCAAAGTTAATATATTAAACATTGAACTCCTGCTCTTTCTGAAAAAACTTGTGTTACCCTCAGTTACTCCCATAAAAGTACGTGGCAACTCCATACTTTTTGTGGCACAGGCGCGAAGTCTTGGAACCGTTGTTAACTCTTCCCTTGTCGTACTCTGTATTCATTCTACCAGAAGAATTATCTTGCCTCCATGTTCAAAATATATTCAGGGACTCCTTTCACCACTTTCACAGCTACTGCCTCAACCGAAGTCATTGTTAATGCAGCGGCTACCTAACTCATCCTGCTTCCATCTTTGTCCCTTTCTGGTTGGTTCTCAACCCAGCAGCCTGAATGTTCTGGTTAAAGTGTGAGTCAGATTCTATCACTCCTCTTTTGGAAAATTTCCTGATGATTTCTCTTCTCATCCAGAGTAACGGAATTTTTACAACAACCTACAAATCAAGATCAGGCCTATTCATTACCCTTCTCATTTCCTCTCCGACTTTTTGCTCCCTCATTTATTCTGTTCCAGTCCTACTGGTCTCCTTGCTATTCAGTGATCAACCTGGCACGCTCCCTCAGAGGAACTTTATTTTTAGTGTTTCTTCTACTTGGAGTACGCTTCCGCAGAATCTGCAAGGAAGTTTCTTTATCTCTTTGTGCAAACATCACCTCTCAGTGGGAACTTCCCCGACTGACCTATTTTAAATTGCAACTCTGCCCCTTCCTTGATACTTTTTATCCTCTTTTCCTTCTTTATTTTTTTCCATAACCTATATCTCCATGTAATATAAAATATATAAAATACACTTTACTTATTTACTTAATTTATTTTCTCTGTATTCCTCCACTAAAATGTAAGCTTCATAATGGTAGGGATTTTTGTCTATTTGCTGCTCTATAAAAGCGTGTAGAACAGTGGCTCGCATAAGTAGGTTTTTCAATAAATTTCTGTTGATTCAGTTAATCTTAACAAACTGACATAAATCTCTTTCATATTTCCCAATCATGATTTACCCTCCCAAGATGTATTGTATAGTATCCATTATATGAGATTTCTGCTTCTATCTAAATCGACCCAATAAACATTATAGTTTATACTGTACTCCGCAATCTAACATTTGAAAACTTGCATTGTCTTAATATCCCAAACTTTAAAAAGTAATCCTTTTAAAATTGCAGTTTATTGTTTATTCATTTTCTGGATTGTTGTACTCTATTTTTGAAAGTTCTGTATACTTTGCATTCCTGAAAAAGGAAACTCTTAATTTTTCTAACTCATTTTAACTCTCGCAGTCTTTAGTACAGTGTTTTTTTACACATAGTGGGTACTCAATATAATTATTCATAGGAAGATTTACATATACAAAATTGGAAAAGTTATATGTAGTCTAAAACCTCCAGCATCCCTATTTTGATATACTAAGCTAGAAGAGCTACTTTTTTGGATGTATTTTATTCATATATATTTTTTAACATTCATTCAGTGATTATTTATTGAGCTTTTATTATGTGCCATCCACCTCTCTAAAAGCTGGAAAAACACAGCAGAAAAGAAAACATGAAATAGGAATCTCTACAGTTAGTGAAGGAGATAATATAAACAAATAAATTATTAATATTAGAATTGCATAGAAAAATACATCTTAGCCAAAATCCTGATGTTTTAGATTAAAATACAGCCAAACTTTAAACTGGATTATCACTATCATAGAATGAATTTAGGGTTTATATATCTGAAATTTTATCCAGTAAAATATAGCTATTACTGTAGCAGTGGCATTGCAAAATTTTAGGAGTCAGATTTTGTATAGGGACAGTAATTTCTCAACACTGTCAGCTGATAAATTCTCCCCGTGGTCAACTATCTTGCACATTTGGAATACTAAACAGTAGTCCATGGTCTGTGATGGTCCACAATGTTAAAGAAGCAATCCTATAAACTGCTGTTCGTACTGATTGCAGAAGATAAATCTTGGTTCTAGAAATGTGACAGTACAGCAACATAATTGGCTTTCAAGATAACAAAATCTTCCATGAATTTTTATCTGCACCTCAGCTTTCATCATATGCATACCAATTTCATCATCTTTCTGGAGTAGCATAATAAGAGGATCTTTACAGCAGAAAACATGCAAAGAATATTTAAACTCTTATGACAAGTTTGATTTCTTAAAGATTCAGTAGGTTCTAGCAAAGAAATTACTTGCCCTGCAAGTGAACAGTGATTCTGTTAGTAATATCTGCTACGTTGTGCCCTTATTTTCAAAATAGTGCTTCAAAGCTCTCCTTGGTTTTACCAGTTAAAGGCTTCTATTACATCTTGTTTAAGCATAGTTTATTAGTATATAACAAGGCAATTGCAAATGTCTTTTATGCCATTTAGTTTTGTCTTTGGCTAAAGAAAAACAATAATAGTGGTTGACAGTTTTTCTGCCATAATCAATAAGTCTGTCCTATCAAATGCTGTTATTATTTCTGAAAACATAATAGAAGGTTGTGAACAAAACATTGTGTACTTTTAATTTCCAAATCAATCATATCCTTCACCACATTTGTTCCATTGTCAATGATAAGTGCATGCTGATTTTCCATTCTATAATGTATCTTCTATCAGATCATTTTGTTGATAGCTATTTGCAACCGGAAAACTCTTCATAAGCAAAGAAAGCAGTGATTGGTTTCATTGTTAACTTATATGTTGTTACATGTGTAAATCAGATTATATAGGTCTACTAGGTCCTTGTTTTCATATGTGCATTTGGGGTTGTATATGCTTATCTAATTGTTTATTGCACATAATTTTGAAGTAGACTATTTAATGATACTATTAATAATATTAATTTGTTTTTATATAGTAAAATAGTTTAGGAAAATATATGTCAGTAATACATTTTCTAGGAAGAACTTTGAACATAAGATCCACAGCTTAAACAAATTTCATTTTATTTTGATATCTGGATCGAAGATGACTTATGTTGATAGTTTTGTGAATGACATTAGAGATGTTTTTCCTCCTTGAGAAATTTTGAGATGGCAAAGATATTCATTTTGAGATAGTGCATTATTACTTCATCCTCACAAGACAGGGAGTATTCCCAACTCATACTTCCCGTGAAGAACTCACAGTTAAATAGAACTAATACCCTACAATTAAATTTTGTTCTTAAAATTTAATGTTGCCAATACAAATATGTCAAAAAATCTTTTACAGAGATCCAGATTTCAGCATAGCCCAATATGTATGTTGTACTTTTAGTTAAATTTGTATTACTAGTTCTTGACTAAAATGCTTCTAACATTATTCCTGCTCTACCTATTGCATTTTCTCCTAGTATTTGGATTGTTATCGATCTGTTTATTTGTTGAACTCTAGAGTTTTTAATTTTTTTACATAACGTTTTACAATCTTTTTTTTTATATTTTACTCTTGCAATAATAAATACATACTATAATTTAGAATAAAATAATTTTAACCTATAGAGCACATGTTATTTTTTACTTCAAGTGGCATATAAAATGCCCATCTATACATGATAGTAAATAATCTAAAATCTAAATGTCATGCCTTGTTGACATTAGTAACTTTGTTACACTTATTAGATAGAGTAGTAACATTTGTGCTTATGTAAATATTTATGTTATTCATTTCTAGGATGTCAGGACAATTTTTAAGTAGGCATTATATATTGGGCCTACCAGAAGGTAATTCAAACAATAGATCTCAGGCAAATATTGAAGCTAAACTGAACTTTACTTCTAATAAAATCAGGATGTTATAAAGAAAATTGATGTAGATTAAAGGAGCTAGAAATTGAGTTAGGTTAAAGAGAATAACATTTTAGTGTGAGTGGTCATGTAAGGCCTCTCTTAATGAGGCGATGTTTAAACAGAAACTTAAACGAGGTAAGAAAGCAACCC
>NW_011888920.1:517076-524484 GCF_000151845.1 Pteropus vampyrus
AATATTTTAAATATTTTAAATATTTTTTAAAAAGCAATATTGCATACAATAAAAAAGGGTCATGCAAACATTTGTTGACTATGTTTAGCTAATAAAAATAGAAGTCAGATAATATAATGAAAATATTTGATAGAGAGTAAACAGTATCTGCTAAGCATAATTTTGAGTTATTTAATTGAAAATAGATACCTTATGAAGTATCATTATTATAAAGGATAATATCCAAGAAAAAATCATTATACTCTATTAAAGAGATTGCCTTTTCTATCTTTGAAATCATATTATGAATTGGTAGGAAAGACATAGGAACATTTTTGTTCCTATAAAAAAATAAAAAAGTTTTTCTTCCTGAACATTACCCTCTGCTGTGATACTTGATTCAGTAAAGCGGTAAACTCACTGTCAAACTGTTAAATCTGGATCTGGAATGCTAGTTCAGTTTGCATTTTACTCTACTCTACTCTACTCTACTCTACTAGTCAAATGCAGTAAGATAAAATATAAACATATTAGCTTTGGCAATTTTAATTTTCCTATTCTAGACCTGGCTAACAGATGTAAATGCTTGGGTAGATAACAGGGTGTTGTAGTACATGAAACACAGCCTTTCTACACAATAATAAATTAACACAACTTTTTCCTAGACTATAAAGCATGCAAAATAAATCACTTTAGTAAATGAGATTCTGCAAGTTTTTTATAGGAAACATTACTGTGATATCATCCCTGCATACCAACTGAAATAAAAACTGATTCAGAAATCATCAGTAAGCTGTCCATCTCTTAAGGTACAATAGCACCTGCAGGAAATTCTACAGAGAAACAAATCACTTAAGTCTGCCTAATTTTATTACCTGGCTCCAACACTTATTAACTATGTGATCTTGGGCAGGACCTTAAGCTCACCTTGCCTCTATTTCCTCATCGTGAAATGGGGATATTAATACTATTAGGGTTGTAGTAAGCATAAATTGGTTAATATATGGAGAACGTATAGTAAGTGTTGCACAAAACTTCATATTGTTTTTGTTGCAAGTGGCAATTTTTACTATACTCATTAAAAATACTTTACGATGATGTATATTTCTCCAAATGGAGTACAAGTTGATTTACAAAATGGCAGATAAGTACAAAAGACTATTTAAAAATATATTTTAACAAGAAATTATTTATTCTTGACATTACCCTCCACTCTAATACTTGATTCAGTAAAGTGGCAAACTCACTGTTAAATCTCAATCTAGAACGAACGCTAATTCAGTTTGCATTGCTAAGTCTTGGGGACCCTGGGGACTCTAGAATTAGACCCAGGTGCTTAATATCTACTAGGCACACTCCAAGAGGTGAGTCATCACTAGAAGTGCCAACCCAAACTGAAATGCTATATATTAGATTAAGTTTCATATTTTAGACTTTTTATTTTGAGATTTTTACTAACAAAAAGTTGTATGATGAATCTTTTTTGTGTTGGATGAATATTATGTCAAAGATTGTAATAGATCTCACAATGTACAGTGGAAATCTTTTTTTCCCCCAGACATCATTTCAAAACATTTCTCATTAAAAATGACTTCTGCATAATAATTTTTAATAGTTTTCTTTATCTTTCATGTTTACAAAGTTTTAAAATCTGTGTGTATTTTTTTCCCCTTTAGAGCTGGGTAGAAAGAGCTGAAAAACAGGCTCTTCTCTCTGATACACTTGACCTATCAGAACTCTTCCACCCAGACACATTTCTCAATGCTCTTCGCCAGGAAACTGCAAGGTAATTGAAAGGAAATACTTATTTGTCTGTGAGGGTAATTATACTTCACTTTATTTAGTTCTGATCGCATTCCCTTGTCAAGAATAAATTTATTGTTGAATCCAGATATTTGTGTTATTTACTAATACTTAATAACAGTTTACTTTTAGTTTAAAAGACATTGCTTTTAATTATAGTGGCTTTTTTTTATTAAACCTTAAATAATTTTGGTCATTTATTTATCGAGACCTTTTCTGTCTAATGTGGTAGGCAGAAATCAAATGGAGTTAATTAAATCTAAATTAATTAAAATTAAATAAAATAAATGTAATTTCTCATTGAAGTGCTCAAATAACCACATGTGGCTAGTGACTACCATTTTGCCGAAAATTCTGTTGGATCAGTACAAACTAGGCTTCTTGGTAGGGAAAAGTATTTGCTGGTTAAGATCAAGTTCCTTTTTATAACAAATTTGGATTATCATATAATATATAGTCTATAATTTTTAACAAGATAGAATGGAAAAAGAGAGACACTTTCAAAAATATACTGGACAAAATTTAGTTGTTTAGTGATTCAGGGGGATTTTAATCTGCAGTGCCTCAAGATTATATTATGAATATTAATATTTCAGTTAAGCTAATAAACATTTATTGAACACCCATCATATGCCTGAATTTGAGGATGATGGTCAAATGGAGGATGTAAAAATAAAGAAAGGCCCTGTCCTCAAGAAACTTACACAACCTCGAAGAGGAGACTGACATAACCAATTAACTTTAAAAACTTAGTGTGAAGTCTAAGGTATTTTACATAGTTTAAGAGATCTTATTACTTTCACATTGTAAATACATCTATCTTCTCTTACTCTTCATATTTTACTCTGTGAGAGTTATTTCTTTCTGACATGTGATGCTTTACTTTTACAGGGCCATGTGCTGTTCTGTGGATAGCCTTAAATTTGTAGCCTCATGGAAAGGTCGACTGCAAGAAGCAAAGCTGCAGATTAAGGTATTAGACTAATTTTAAATGTTAGTATCTGAGTCTTTGAACTGTGATGAAAAGATTCTCTAACTCCAGTCTCCATAGTGTAATCTTTATAGTGTAATATCTTTAGAGATAGATTGTATTACCTATGTAAAAAGTCAATATGAGTTAAAATAGAGCAAGAAATAACTTGTACAAAATACAGCCTTTTCTAATGCAAAAATAAGAATCTAAGGAATACAACATATTTGAAAATATAACTTTTGGTAAAAAAAAAAAATGGTACAAATCCTGAAGTTATGTTAGATTAGCTTTTTTAAAATTCAATTCAATAACTATTCACTATACAATAAAGTATGTATAAAATATAAACAAATCTTGTTCCTCAGGGAGTTTTCCACTTTGTGAGTACATTGAGTCACTGTTAAAATCAAGCCATCCATGTTTTTAAAAAATCAAGCCATGTTTTGCAGTATTAAGTATTCCTAACTAGCTTTCTTGTTAAAAATCCATTTCTTTTATAATAGCAGATAATAATAGATAATCATTCAAATGTTAATAACCAAACTAATTAAAAGGTTATAGTGGCAATCCTTTCCACAACAACTCCAACCTTCTTCTACATAAGTCGCATTCTCTACCATTCTTCTCTTCCATTCCCACACGTGGAATTGTGGGAATTTTCCGCTGCTAATATAACAGATTGCATTTTGTAGTGTGATTATCTCTATATGTTCATATCAGTCTTTCTTATGAGACTATAATGTAATTGAAGATAAAAGCTGGTTTATCTATTTTCATATCCCCAATATATGGTTCTGTGTCACCTATAATTCAATTTTTAAAATAAATTAAATGTAAGACTTTAATCTTACATTTAACTTAGTTAACCTTAGGCAACTAGCTTTTCAGAAGTTTTTATATAGTTCTAGTTCCCAGTTTAATAATTTTTTTTATCTCACTACTGCTGTCTAACATACCATGTAATTTATTTATTGTTTGTTATTTGTTGTCTATCTTACTCCACTGGAATATAAGTCCTATGAGAGTGGTCTCTTTTTTTTTCAGTTTCATTTTATGTCAGATAGCTCAAACAATGTCACATAATAAGCACTCAAATTCCTGTTGAATTGTGGACATGACGGCATATAGTCGGAGAGGCACTATAGTAGGTGTTATTAGCATCAGCTATAATGATATAGTGTGCCAGAAATTTGATCATTAACAATAAGCTAGATCTTTCTCTTTTGTAGATTGCTACAAAATTCTCCCTTGAAGCTGAAGGAATTAAAAAGGTTCTCTTTCATCTCCTTGCATTTTAACCTTAGCTTCTAATCCATGAGGAGAACTACCTTAGCTATTACTGGTGGTCATACACAGTTGCCCAGTTGTTAAGGAGTGGGAGGACACAAATGATGTATAATTCAGGAACCATGTACTGTACCTGGTTTTGTGGTCTCTGGCAGCTATGGACCACAGACATAGTATATAGTATCATTAGTCAAATATAGTGGTATAAAAAGCAAGGGAAATGAGTTTTAGTCTGTGTTGAGGTGTGTTAATATTTTCAGAACTACGCTGCCCTTGTTCTTACAAATTGGGAATGAAATTATCTACAACCAGGCAATCTTAAGCTTATACGTTATGTTTTATACACAGTGAAAAAAATCTAACAGTAAATAAAACAAGATTTTAATCTTAGTTTCTCCAAAAAAGAACCATGTCACTTTTTAAAGCAATAAATGGAGCAATTTGAGCCTTTGTTGTCTCGTTTACTAATGGATTTAAAAAACTTTCTCAACACGTTTATTATGAAAACCTGTATGTGTGTAATTTTTATTATTTCTCTTAATGCAATTTGGTTAGGTTTTATTAGGTAATATTTTTTTAATTAGAAACAAAGTGTTTCTAATATAAAGTTTATACTTTTATCCAGTAAAGCAGAATTCTTCCATTTTTCATTTAGCGTTCACAAAAGATATTGTTAAAAACTACAGTAGTCTCTGTTAAATATACTTAGGAACATTGTGAGTTTAATATACTTTAAACTTTAAGTAAATAAAGCTTAAAGGTAAAATTCAGTAGAATTTTTTGTCTCTGGCTCCTCATTCATGTCAGCTATAAAATCATAGTTTCTAACTGTCTTACCTGCAGTTTCCAGTCATATTTGTCAGGTAAGAAGACTTTGCAAGCCCCTGACTCTTTGCACTTGGCAAAATCAGTAAGTTAAATAATCCGCTTAGGTTCCTATTAATCATGTTTTTAACAAAAATATTATTTCAATAGGAGAACTTTAAATTATATTTAAATTATATTTGAATTTTACTGTCAGTCTAGAATTAATCGGTTTTGAACTTTTCAGTCTCTACCACCCCAGACTGAATTAAACCAGGGAAATATTCAAGCAAGCTGTAGTTCCCCCAAACTAATCAATATCTCAAACCCTCTAGACCTACTTAAGAGAACATGTATGTATATTGATTTTTAGATCTGGAACATGGCCCTCTAAAGTTTCCTCACTACCACTATTGATTTATTATTTGTTAAACAGAAGTTGTGAAACTTAGTACCAGAAAATATATAAATCAAGCTCCTGTTCAGCTTGCATGTTAGATCTTGCCCAAGGCCGTGAAAGAACAGCCCTGGCAAATCTGGTGCAAAACTCCGCTCCCTCCATTACTACTGACACCATCACACAGAAAAAGTGAAACAAGTCTTCTACCTAAGAGTTGAATAAGATCTTAAGACCTTATACTTATGAATAGCCCTTTCAGGCTGATTAAATAAATGCATTCAAAGCTTGTTAACGATGCACAATTCCCGAAGATGCCTGGAAGCTGCTGCTCCTTGGGACCTGGTATAGCCACTTATGCCAGTTGACCTCAGCTGCTTCATGCTAGCCTAGACTCTGCCTACGTACCAAGTGGTTATTATACTGTTCATATTTCAGTTCCCTTCCTCATAGAACTTATCAGGAAATAGAAGTTAAAAGGGTGAAGAAATTAGATACTTAGACATTTGAGGTTTCATAAAGAGAAACGTGCTTTTCTGAATTGGGAGTTTTGAGCTTTAGCTATTCCCCACAAATGAGTGTGAGCTGCTTGTTATAGCTTATCAGCTAAGCAGTAGAAAATCTACCAGATAATAAATAAATAAAACACCAAAACCAAACCAAAACAAAACCCTTAAACAATTGAGGTTAAGATATGAAATGAAAACATAAGAATCTCAACGGACCAAGTCTTGGCAAGGCTGTGGCTTAATGTAAATTCTTATATGTGACAAGTGAGCACATAGATTGATAGAATTACTTTGGGGAATTATTTGCCAATATTATGGAGAATGAGGATATTTAGCAATTTCATTTCTGTATCTAGAGAAGCAAAGGTGTATAAGGAGACACTTGACATAATGTTTATTGTAATGTTATAATAATAATAATTATGACTTAAATGTTCATTAGCAGAAGAATGGATAAATAATTTGTTGCATGTTAATAAAGCAAAATATTATGCAACTGTTAAATATGAAAGAATAAAATGGATACCCCTAGACCAATGATGAAGGAAAAAAATAGGCTGCAAAATGATATAATAAAATGTTACCCTTTACATGCAGTTTGGAAACATGAAGAACAAACTGTTTATTATTTACGGATACATATGTATTTAACAATCATGTAATAATAAATTTAATATAATGACTAGGTCAGGTGAGAGCAGAAGAGGAACAGGAAAGGCAAGGTATATACAGAGGACTTCAACTCTATCCGTTATGGTTTATTTGCTTAGAAATATGGAACAAACATGGCTGTATGTCAAAGTCTAGTAAAAATAAGTGGTAGGAATGTATAGATTTGAAAATATTTTTATGATTTTCTATGTGTTTAAAATATTTTTTAAACTTTTAAAAAGAAGGTTCTGGCAAATAAAGCCATATAATAACATCAAAATAAAACTCAGAGTTTAACATGAAATTCACTGTTAAATTCAAGTTAAAGTCAGAAGTATACAAGAAATTCATCATATATAAAATAAATTAATGTCTTTAATTATGTTTTTAGGGAACAAAATCACTAATGTTACTTTTGCTAACCCCTTTTGGGTTGAGAAGCTAATAGTTGAATAAGATACTTAGGAATAACCCTTTCAAAGTAGATGGAGGTCATGGTAGTTAGTTATTTGGAACATGCTTATGCAATTGTGGTTGGCCTGATCAACACCATCCCTTTAACATGTGGTTAGAAGCTGTAAATAAAACCAAAAATATATATTTTTTAATTTCAAGATGTTTTAGTCAGAGGTTCAAGTGTGACTAACATTATTTGAGATTTTTTCTTTTTGGTTTAATAATTGTATTCTGTCTGTTCTGTTAAATTGAAAGCTTTGCATTTTATAAGCAAAACAAAAATAGAGGAAATTATATGATGACAGCAGATACACATTTAGATGCCTTTTACTTAATTATTTGCATTCAACTCAAATAGTACATTTGTACAAATGTCAAGAGACAGCCTGAGCAATGTGGTTCTTTTAATATATTGTAAACAAATGAGCTCTGGTCTCAATAATTATTTCTTTGCATCCGAGGGATATGTGTCATGCACAATAAGGCACTAATGGCTAAAACAGATTTATTACAAACTTTAGTAGAAAGTATGAAGTATGTCCTATAAGT
>NW_011888920.1:524869-530015 GCF_000151845.1 Pteropus vampyrus
CAGAAAATATATAAATCAAGCTCCTGTTCAGCTTGCATGTTAGATCTTGCCCAAGGCCGTGAAAGAACAGCCCTGGCAAATCTGGTGCAAAACTCTGCTCCCTCCATTACTACTGACACCATCACACAGAAAAAGTAATTCTATCAATCTATGTGCTCACTTGTCACATATAAGAATTTACATTAAGCCACAGCCTTGCCAAGACTTGGTCCGTTGAGATTCTTATGTTTTCATTTCATGTCTTAACCTCAGTTGTTTAAGGGTTTTGTTTTGGTTTGGTTTTGGTGTTTTATTTATTTATTATCTGGTAGATTTTCTACTGCTTAGCTGATAAGCTGTAACAAGCAGCTCACACTCATTTGTGGAGATTAGTTAAAGCTCAAAACTCCCAATTCAGAAAAGCACTAATGTTACTTTTGCTAACCCCTTTTGGGTTGAGAAGCTAATAGTTGAATAAGATACTTATGAATAACCCTTTCAAAGTAGATGGAGGTCATGGTAGTTAGTTATTTGGAACATGCTTATGCAATTGTGGTTGGCCTGATCAACACTGTCCCTTTAACATGTGGTTAGAAGCTGTAAATAAAACCAAAAATATATATTTTTTAATTTCAAAATGTTTTAGTCAGAGGTTCAAGTGTGACTAACATTATTTGAGATTTTTTCTTTTTGGTTTAATAATTTTATTCTGTCTGTTCCGTTAAATTGAAAGCTTTGCATTTTATAAGCAAAACAAAAATAGAGGAAATTATATTATGACAGCAGATACACATTTAGATGCCTTTTACTTAATTATTTGCATTCAACTCAAATAGTACATTTGTACAAATGTCAAGAGACAGCCTGTGCAATGTGGTTCTTTTAATATATTGTAAACAAATGAGCTCTGGTCTCAATAATTATTTCTTTGCATCTGAGGGATATGTGTCATGCACAATAAGGCACTAATGGCTAAAACAGATTTATTACAAACTTTAGTAGAAAGTATGAAGTATGTCCTATAAGTATATATATATAAGTAGAATTTTTAAATGATTTATCATTTAATGGGAGTGAAAAAGGGTGGAAGTACAACATTGATAAAATTAGAAAGCACGCTCTTAACACATCACTAGCTCTTTGATGTGTAAATGAAGCGTAGAATAAACTCAATTATCTAGAATAAATTTGGAAAATATTTTGCAAATTAAATAATATAGATATTATTTAATACCTATATTATTTAGGTATTAAATAGGATTATTCAAATAATTTTCACTCAAACCTTTATTTTGCCTCACTTAAATGGATACACTATATAAAATAATTCTCAGTTGGAATAAAGATACCATTTGTTGATACCACTCCAATTTCTGATATATTACCATTTTAGTATGTAAACAATAATATATTGCTTTTTGTTATTCTCATGGTTTCATTTCATTTTCAGGAACAAGAATGTCTTTACTTCGAATTCTGCAAATTCTTTTAACTTCTAAAATAGGGTAGTGATAGAGGATATAAAAAGAAAAGAACAGATTTAGAAGATGTTTATTAGAAGCGGCAGGACTTGGTGGTTGGTATGTGGGAAGTTTGGGAGAAGGAGCCAAGAATGCTTCCCAGGTGTCTGATCGTGGTCAGTAGTGCCAGTTACTGAAATAAAGCTCCAGAGGACAGTACTCCTAACCCTCCCACTCCCTGGTGAGAAGAGGAAAATGATGAATTTGTATCTCAGCATATGCATGTTACATAAGTCGTGACATTGTCCATAGGGACTACTTTTATAAATTTCTGTACAGACTAATTGAGCTTAAAACTAAATAAAATTTCTAAAAGAGGCTTTAGAAGAATTATCTTACCAAGAGAGTTTCTAGCACTGAAATTAGCAGGTACTCTCTAAATTTTAATTTACATTTTTTCAAAGCCAAAATACTTCAGCTATTCTTGAAGCAGCCAGTATATCATCACATCAGTGCTATAGTAGAAAGTATATTGAACTTAGGAGTTAAGTAATTCTATTTTTATCTCAGCTCTTTCACTAACAAACAATTGTTTATCTTTTCCATGCTACAGCAACCTTACTGTAAAATTTGCTATTCAAAACTATTTGTCAAAGCATATTTTCCTAGTACCTCCTTGTACCTGAGCCATTCTATTCCCAAATTATAATGTAGCTGAAAATTATTTTAACTCTTCCAACTTCAAGTGTTACCTTGACTCTCAATTCTATAGTGCTTTCATTTGGTATGTTAAACTTAAGTATTTTATATATATTTTTAAGATTCGTTTATATTTTCTATCAAGTTCAAATTATGAGAATATAGATATGGCTCTTAATACAAAATACTGACTCTACATTTCTTGGCTTGAGATAAACTTGGGGTAGATTAACACTGAAGAAACTAAAAGAATGAACACTTTTAAAGAAGAAATATGAAACTAAGTTACCAAAATAATTATATTTTCAATTTCATAATTTCTTAAATTTTTACTAAGGTTAATTTAAAGAAAGAGATGAACTCTTTCTCCCATTTTATTCTTCTTTCAGTTCTGCTTGGCATGTCAAGATTTTTTTGCATTAAATTCTCTGAACTTTTTTCTGTTCAGATGTCAGGGAACACATGTTCTCATTCTCTAATTATGCTTTTTTCCCCCCTCCTGGAGAAAAAATAACATTTTGGCTTTTGCCATTATATTTCTGTTAATCTAATGCCAAGGCACCTGCAGTTATATAACCGATGACATTTATAAGTATTTTTTCCTAAAATTTTTGTTAAAATTTTCTAAAAATTATTTAGAACTCAGTCTAAAGGAAATTCACAGTTAACACTCATTAAGGTCTCCACCTTCTTTATTCTCAGATAAAATACTGTAATCTTTGTTTTCATATTTGGCGCACATAGTCTCATTGGAAAGTGTTGCTTTTGTTCTTAAGATATAACACAGTAACTCCTTACACTTCGGACTTTAATACAGATTTTAATGGTTTATGTGTTTCCATGGTAGATCAGTGGCTTATTACTGGAGGGATGCAGTTTTGATGGAAATCGACTTTCTGAAAATCAGCATGATTCTCCTAGTGTATCATCAGTTCTCCCTTGTTTTATGGGCTGGATTCCACAGGTAATATATTTTTTAACAGGTACAAGTTTTAATTTAAACAATTCATTCTTAGATTTTATCTTTTCAATAAGATTCTTGGCCTATGCATTTTTGTTTACTTTCTAATATCACCTGCATTTGAACAAGTTTACTGTCAAAATATTATTTAGGGAATAAAGATGTATGGGACATTTTTAAAGCTTTAATTTGTTAATGGAAGAATAAAATTATAGTTTTTAATTTCTAATTAATTTATAGCCTAATAAGAAACAAGTCTTTAATGATAATATGAACCATCGTGATTATGTTTCTGTTATTTTCAACAATGCGCTAAATGCTTTATATACTTTACCTCATATACTCTTCAGAGTAGCTCTGCAAGTTGGATATTATTACTCCTATTTCAAATGAGGAAATGTGTGCTCATATATGTTAGATTACTTCCTTATAATTAGACATACAGAAATTGACATTATCAAGATGTTAATACACATCTGGCTGTATATCATACCTGTCACTAGGCTGCTGATAGGCAGGTGAAGAAAACAATCTTGAAGAAAATTTATTTGGTTAACTTTTTTCCTTTAAAATTTTCAATTATTGAAAGAATTTTCAACAATGGAACTTGGGATATATCATAATTGTAAATGAAGTACATAACTTTTACTTAATATAATTTTAAAATGTAGGTATGAATATGTGAGTAAACTTTAACATTTTTATTCTATAGCTAATGACTAACGAAACTATTTGGTATTCTGCTTTTATTATAAGAAATTGAGTTTTCTCATTGAGGCATAGTACCTTGAATTTTCCAATTATTGTAATTCTCTTTATAAAATAAAAATTCAAAGCATCAAAATAATTTTTAAAACACAACTAATAAAACTAGTACTAATTAGCAGTCATTACTCAGCTAAAAGAGCATCCTCAGACCTAAAAGAGCATTTATTTCCATGAAGTCTCCCATATCAGCTTCATTTTCTCTAGTATTAGTGTGATATATCAGATAAAGGAGATGTCGAAATAATCTTTATTTTATTTCAGTCTGGTTGTTAATTCTTATAAGAAATTTCTATGAAAATCTTGGTAAATTATGGATTACAAACATTAGGTATGTGAACCAAATTGAAAGTTATATACAAAAGTTAAAATTGGAATTTGGTAAGCATTGTAACCATAACATATGAAGTTGTATATGACGACAGAGGTGAATTTAAATTAATCTAGATTATGCGAAGCGCTAATTCTCTGGCAAACAAAATTAAAAGCCATATAATGACCTTGATAAGAAAAAAGTAGGACATATATAAACTGGTTCAATTAAGGAGAAATCCCAGTGATAAAAATAGAGCTTGGAGAATAACTGAGTAGGCATAAATCCACAGGAAATAACCTGGAGCAATATCCATACAACTGACCACAAACTAGAATGCAAGTCAGGGATGTAATGTTATGGACAAAGCCAGTCTGTTAGTGGGTTGTATGAAAAGCAACATGATGTTACGAGACTCAGAATGTTTTTCTCCACAATATTTTACTTTGTATAATCATTCCTATCCAATTTTATTACCATATTTTAAATCAAGATTGGAATAGAAAGCTGAAAATAATTTAATTTCAAATGTAGATCATGGAGGTAAAATGAATTGGAATGTTTAGCCAATAAAAGAGATGGCTAAAAGATAATATAAATTTTTTATTATTTTTATAAAAGAGATTTCCTCCTGGACTTTTGTACTTTTTCACAACATGTAATGGAAGGATTTATAGTGCTGCCCCACTTCTCTTTTTCCCTCCTTTACACTGAATCTCTTCTTTCTATATTATCTTACTACTTTCAGACTGCCTCTCTCATATTAGCTAAAGAGAGAATATGAGGTATAGTGTTTCAGAACTCAAATTTTGGAGTCCAGCAGACTAAATTCTGTTCCTCTCTCCCAAACTTAATGAGCTGGGGCAAGTAACCTAACCTCACTGAGCCAGTTTCCTCATTTGAAAGTAGAGATAATGCTGTTTCTGTAGGACCATGTTGAGGTTCCTGTGTGTGTAAAATACCCAGCAC
>NW_011888920.1:531785-541411 GCF_000151845.1 Pteropus vampyrus
GTAAAAGATGCTATTTAGAGTTTGTTGTTATTATTTGAGCAATAATTATTAGCATTTATTTGTATTGATTATGTGCCAAGCACTGTGCAAAATATTTACAATGCAAGATACTTAGGCCTTCCAAAAACTTTTGAAATAGGAATTGTCATCTCCATTTTAAACTAAGAAAACTAAAGCTTAAAGGCTATACTTGACCAAGTAACTTGACCAAGATAACATATTAATAGGTAGGCAACTAAAATTTAAATCCAGGTAATGGCGCTTAATTCTTAGACCAAAAACTGAGCCAACCTAACAACATAAACCAGAGCTTGGAAAATTACAGCCCATGGGCCTAATCCAGTAGCTATTTTTGTGCCACCCATAGCCATGTGAGCTATGAATGGTTTTACATTTTTAAATAGTTGAAAACTGGGAATAGTATTTCATGACCTGAAAATTATATGAAATTCAAATTTCAGTATCCATAAATAAAGTTTTTGTTTAAAAAACAGTCCTGCTTATTTGAGTAGATATTGTCTATGGCTGCTTTCGGACTGTAACAGCAGAGCTGAGTAGTTGTGTCAGAGACCATATGGCCCACAAACCCTAAAATATTTACTATCTGGCCCCTTACAAAAAAGTTTGCTGACTTTATATCAACTATTAAACACTCCAACTTCTGCTTAAGGATTTTTGTTGTTGTTTTGTTTTTGAGGGCAGTTGTAACTGTTTTTAGTAAGTTTTACAGAAAAGGAGGGGGAAGGGTAACATCAACATTTTAATGCATTTTTACTAGGAGGCAAGGAACTGGCATAAAATAGAAGGAAGCATCAATATCAATTTATGTAAGCCAGTAAAAAGAATTAATTTTCCATTTACTGCTCCTTTATTTATTTATGGCTCCTTTATTGCAGAAGGTACAGAATCCTTTGATAAGCTTGGGTGAAATAATGCAGTTCAGAATTTTGGTGGTATCCCTTTTAGATCAGAAGAAAGTTTCTCACAAATTATTTTCACAACATTATCTGACAGCTAATGGTCTTGAATAGCTTCATTTCAGCCAAAACATACCCAACAACAAATCATTGGCACAATATTCATGTGAGGTAGATTGCACCTCCATTTTTTAAAGAACATTTTAGATTGCAGAAAATTGAAGAACTTCTTTGACATTGTTTTAATATGTTACAATAGTTAACAAAAGATGTAAATAAATTACGAGTTTCATAGGGTGGGAGAGGAGGGAGCTCTACTATTGTTTTATGATAAATGTAGTGTACTTTGCCACTTAACAAAATTAGAATTAGAAATTCTCAAGGACAATTAAAAGTAAAATGCTGGTAAAAATATTTTCCCAATGTTTCTGTTTACCATTATGTATGTGCACTGAGATAATATAACTTATACTCATACTATTAATTTATACATTTATTCATTCATGATACAGATTCTTAAAAGTTGTTCCAGTTCCAGCTCAGTGCTGATGGTTAAATTAACATAAATCCAAATTAAGATTTCCCTTGGGGATTTTACTCCCCAAATCACATTTGGTTTCTCCAAAGTATTTTCCAAAAAGTACTCTATACAACATTATTTCATAATGGTTCTCTGTGACAAATTGTCAAGTAAAAAAATACTGTTTTAATAAAAACAGTATTTCCTGCCTTTGGAAATTCATGACGTGTTTGAGAATATTAACTCTGAGAGATCCCAAAGATTAGCTATACCTAACACACAACTTTTTCATGCACCCCTTCCCCTTCATCTAGATCTCCTGATCCACATGATACAGTTTGGGAAATACTGCTTTTTGTGATAGGACAGTCTGAGATTATACCCAATTCTGACATTCCAGAGGTCATAAGTTTGCCTTTGTTCTACCTTTTCAGTAAAGGAGTGCTGTTTAGGGTTTATCATCCCCACAGTGACATCGGATCCCTGAGCCAGCCCCATAGGCTTAGACCTCCCAACAGGCACAGCAATTGGTAATTCAACTTCAGAAACAACTGCATGTCCATAGAAAAATATAGCTATAAAATGATTCCATAAGCAACTCACAAAAATGTCCTTTATATTCTTTTATGTCTATATTAAAATATTATCACCATGAATATAAGAAGATATATGCTGAAAACTTTGCTTGTATGCATTGATTTAATAAAAGTAATGAATATTTAAAATTTTTTCTATATGACAGTATTTTTTTTTCTTAAGGACTTATTATGAAAGCGATGTTAGCATTGTATTATTGAAAAATGTGAGGGAAGTATTTCTGTACCAAAATACATTTTAAAGAGTAACTAGACATCTTGAAAGAGCAAATTCTCAAAATATTCATTGTTAGCAAGTTGTTTTGTTTCCTGTTTTGAGATATTTATTTTTTCCATAGTTGCATTAATAAATTATGCCACTTTATTAGGTAGATTAAAGCTTTGATTTACTAACATCTCCTTTTCTAGAAAAGAGCTGTTCATTGACTTGATTCATAAATATTCAGAAAGCATGTGTTAGAATAAGTTAGTTGAACTTTATGAATAAAATGATGAAAAATATGTTTCGATTTGCCTTCATGTATGTTTTATAATAATGAAATTGAGTTGAAATTAGGTCAAATAGTTAACATAATTAACCTAGATAATTTTGTTTTTTGTTGGAGGGTTTTGGTTTTTGTTTGGTTTTTATGTTTTATTTTGTTATATTTTTTGGTTTGTTGGCTAAATGATACCTAATATCAGCATTCACCTTTGTAAAATGCATTGCCTTTCAAATATTAGCCTGTTGCCTTCTGCCTGCTATTTTATAGTAAACCTGTACTTTTATGTTACTTTCCCATGGGCATGGGCTTGAGTATGAAATTTCAAATTTAGTCTCATTTTTGACTGAGTTAATTGGACCACTTTCTAGTTTAACTAAATAGGCTATGTGAAATCATTAACTACTTTAGATTAATCATATTATATAGATTTTTATTAAATTCCATTTATATCAAACTAACTTGTTTATGTGTCATATAGTATGAATTATTTGAAGTCTTCCTAGTGTAGCTCCTATTTTGCTTAATTGAGCCCTTAATTTATATGTTAATAGCTATTAATAAAATTTTAATTTCATCCAAATATTTCAACCCAGCAGGGCCTTATGCTTTGTCTGTTAAGAGAAACATATTAAAGAAGAAATTGTGTCATCAGAGTTTATTTCAGTTAAACAACATTCATGGAACGTCTAGTTGCACAAGTTATTGTGCTAACGGTGACAATGCCAAAGTACCTAGCTCTGCTACTTTGATCCTTTATTTATTGGAGACTTAAGAGCAAGTTCATTCAATTTTTTTTTTTTTTTTACAGAAGCTTATAACATTTACTATTTAAGAGATTTTTAGAAGTGAAAAGCAAAAGTTTAAGAAGCAAATGTGGTGTTTTGCTTTTAAAACACTGTAGGTTTTGATAGGAACATTGTACCCTCTCCTTAAACAAACAAAAAACCTATAACTGAAAGCAGAACTAGTAAATATATACAGAACTAGTAAACTGAGAGTGAATATGTGAGGAATCAACTTTGCATAACTATTAAATTCCTAATTTCAAGGGAAAATTGCTTGGCATTAAAATGAAGAAATATAGAGAAAATATCCTAAATAAAAATGAATAGTGTTTTAAAACATATCAATCTGAAGTTTCTGTTTTCACTTTTGGCCAAAGAAGTTATGGGAGGCAAAGCAAATATTAGGTGGTAGAGAAAAATAATTTAAAACCTTTCCTGGGATTATAAGTAAACATTCATAGATTCTGGTCATTTCTGTTCAACAAATATGTAATGTTGTCTGCTGTTTGCTAAAGAATTTAAAGGCAACACCAAAAGAAAGCCTGCACTAGGTTACTAACTTTAGGAATGGCTAAGGAATTATAACAATTACGAGAATTTCTGATTCCTAAAGCTTTGCCATTTAAGCAGAATTGGAGAAGAGGGAAGAGATTAGACAGTGACTAATGGTTGAAAATTCTCTTATCTTCCTATCCTGTATTTTTTCTGAGGCCCAACCAGAATTCATTCTCTCCATTAATCCTTACTAGGTTATATACTCCAGGGTTGTAGTTTGTTTTCTAAAGTAATCATTTTTCTAAAAATTATATACTGGATGTTTGATGTGTATATTGTGTATTAAACTAAGTTTTAAGCTTCAAAGATTATTTTCTCTATTTGAATATACACTGAAATGCTTAGCTGTTATAATTCTAGACACAACATTAGCACATAAAATACTGTTGGATGAATAACTCACAGAATCATCAGTACAAACAGGAAATTAGAAAGATTCAGGGCAGATGGTGTTTTTATCTATTTAGGCAATGATTCTCCATAAAGAATGAATTTTGTATGTAAATCAGGATAAGATTTAGGAATGTTAGGAATGAATGAGTTTTCAAAAGGACTTAACTGATGTATATCACCGACTAGAAGAGTTAGAACAGTGAGTGCAAGTGTGTGTGCGCATTTGAGAGAGAGAGAGGGGAGGGAGGGAGGGAGGGAGCACGAGTGAGAGCGATTAGAAAATAATGTCCACTTATATTTAAATATTTTTTTCCTTCATGGAAAAATTTAAAACATTCTATTTTCATTTCTTTCTATCTTAGCACCATCTGTGACATGTAGTGGATGCTAAAAAGCTGGGATTTTTTTCTAGTTGATTTGAGAATTAGTAGGAATTAAGGAAAAGGCAGGTATATGCAGTCCAAAGAATTAGAGATATGTAGATAAATAATACTTTATATTTGATCTCTTTAATATATCATTGATTGTTCACCATCCTGTTAGGTGGATAAATGTTTATCTCTCTTCTGTAACAGGGAAACTAATGCTCAGAGAGTAACCTACTTAGAGTCAGGAACTCCTACACAGGTACTCCAGAACCTGAAAATGATTTATTTCTTTAAATGCTATTATCTTCTATTTTGAAAAGGAACAGAATAACAGAGTATTTAAGTGCTGATATTCATACGCCAAAAACTTTTTCAACTGTATTATCTATGGCAACTTTACCACTTTCTAACTAGGTTACCATGGTAAACTATAGCTTTCTGATTCGTCACTTGTAAAATTTTAGAATAAGTCTCACTTTTAAGTTTTACTCTTACTCTAAAAAATAAGTAATAATCCATTGGTTGGATGAAATTATATCAGTTCAGTAAAAACATTGATCTTTGAACTGGAAATACTATAGTGAATTCATGATTTTTTAAATATGTATTTCTAAGCTTCAGTCACCAAAAAATCCTCAGGGAATGATAGATCATTTCTAGCACCCAGATTATGATCTCTGATACCATTTCTTATTAAAGACACCAAGGATCTTTAAATTAATGACTAGTAGATTTCTGAGACAGAAAATACAGAAGACGAGGTTGTAATATTCACATACTGGAAAGCAAAGAAGCTAATGTAAATGACACATCAAAAACAAAACAAAGCAAAAACTCAGGAGCCAATTTAAAAATTCCTCCTGCACAAAGATTGACAATTTGAACATCAATAAGATAATAACTGTGTTGGATTGAAGTTCATCAGATATGTTTCAATCCACCAGTCATAATGATACTTTAAAAAAAGAGGGTGTGGCAATCATTGATCACTTTTACAGTATACTAGGAAACAAATTATTTTTAAAACACAAAGGGAAATTCGATAGCATTTATCTAGAATTTCCTATATGAACTGCCCCTTCCGATAATCAAAAAATTGATAAGTAGAAGTTTCTCTTTATAGATATACTCCCACTGGAAATAAGAAAGAATGATAGAGTTAAATTATTTTATATTCTTGAATGTAATAATGATCACCAGTGGCTCCTAATACCTAAAAATAGAGACAACCAACCATATGTCCTGTTGATGGAAAGATACACTACCACCTATACAGTGTTCTGCCAAAAATTGAATTTGAATCTGAGCTTATCTCCAGATTCAGTTTATAAAAATAATACCATGGGAATGTAGGCAACAAAAGTCAGAATGCGGGAAAGTCTTTGGTTTAGTTTCTTCAGCAAATTTCAAGGGATAAAAGAGGAAAAACCTATAAATTTAGAAGACATAGAGATATAGCAACACAGTGCTCGTATGGACTTTAATATGGTTTTAATAAAACTATTTTAGAAATTATGGGATAATGATATAATAGATATATATGCTATTGTTAATACTTTCAAATATAATAGTATTGCGAGTATATTTTTATGCTTTATTTTTAGACATATATTTATAGATAAAATTTTCTAATGTGTAGGATTTGGTTCAAAATACCACAGTATTTGGGGCTAGAGGAAAGTTATAAATGAAACAATTGGCCATGAGTTAATTGTTGCAGCGGGATGATGGGGGTTTATTATGGTAGTCTTTATTTTAAAGCATTTCATAATAAAATGTTAAGTAAAACTTTATGGGAGGGTTTTGTTTGTCTCTTTGGTTATCTAATGATCAGCTTCAAAACAGTATATTGCTGTATTTTAAAATGAAATTAATTTTACACAGAGTGCATACGGTCCATATTCCCCAGATGAGAGCATATCTTTGCCTGTTTACACGAGTGCTGAAAGGGATCGTGTGGTAACCAATATCGATGTTCCATGTGGAGGCAACCAAGACCAGTGGATCCAGTGTGGAGCAGCTCTCTTTCTAAAAAATCAGTAGAATCTAATGGCAATAAAAACTGTCTTTGCAAAAAGAAACGTTTATTATCTAAACTTTAAATAAAATATGTGGTAAGTCTGCATTTGAAATGTTAGTTCAAAATATTAGCATATCGTCACCCTATGTTGTTACTCTCATTGAGTTTGTATTTTACTGGATAATGGCAGCACAATATACTTTTAAAGATGTAACTTAATGGAGTTAATGTTAAAAATGGTGTGTTTCCTGTATAACATTAAATATTTCTGCGAGGCAGTTTACTCTTCCACTGGCTCAAAATTTTAATGTTTTAGGTAAGATGTTTAAAATAGTGTATTTAAGGAATCAATAATAAACGTTTTGTCGATTTTGCATTATAATTATTTAATAAAATATATTTTTTTCAATATTCTATTTTTAAAGTGTTAAAGGTCCATTTTGTTTTCACAACACAAACCACAGTTTAATCAAATAGCTGTCGTTTGTAGAATTTTATTCAAAACCAATAGATTGTATATGACCAATACATAATAACTAAGGCTTAGGTAGCACTAACTACATGATGGTAGGCACTGCTCCAAGTGATTAATTTATAGGTAGGTAGGTGGATGGGTGGGTGGATGGATGGATGGATATTATATTCATTATGGCGTTCATTTTACTAATGGGAAAAATGAGATACTGGTTAAATGACTTGCTCAACTAATAAATTGGTAAAGTGGCAAAGGGGAAGACTCTCTTTTTCAGCTCTCCCTCTCCTCAAGGGAGAAACAGAGTCAGCAAAGCCGAATTCTTTAGTACATACCATCTTGGAACTGAGTATGCTGAAAGGAACGAGCAGGGATGTTTCAGCACCGCATGTTGATCAATTCATTTTGACAAATATTTGCCACAGCCGAGTTTCTGGCAAGAAGAGAAAACGAATTGACAGTGCTAGTCAAAATACTCATTACATGACATAGTTTCACTGAAAAGTCACCTCTGTAAAACTTAAGAGAATATAGGGGGGAAATGCTTTGAATTGTAAACTTAGCTCTCAGATCAGCCTAGGCCTCTTTTACTTCAAACACCGAGTGCCCTCTGCATGCATGTTCTACCTTGAGGGTTTTCTGACAATGTCTCCTTCTTCACTATATTAAGGGAATCAAGACCGCTTTTTTTTTTTTACTTATAAAGAACACTGTGAAATATTTCAAACACAGATATATATAGTGTAATATACAGTATAAAGTATAGAATGAACACCTGTACCTCAAACACAGCTTAAGAACATTACTAATACGACTTAAGTTCCTTGATATATTTTCAGCATCTCATTTCCCACCCTGCACCAAGATAGTCATTACGTTAATTTTTGTTCTTATAATTCCTTTGGATTTCTTCCTAGTCTTTCTAAATATGAATGAATTCCTAAACCATATTTTTTATTTCTGTTTAATTTGACAAATACTTGTTTCTAATCTTGGACCGGCCCCATCACTTTTATACAGTTTTTATTTTTATATAAATGATATGTATTTTGTGACTTTTTTTCAGTATGAATATATGAATTGACTAAAATTTACTGATTGCCTCCTCTTGAACATTCGAATTGTTCTGGTTTTTGGTTTTTTACTACTACAAACTATGTTTATGTAAACATTTTGAGTTAAGTCTCCTGACATGCATTTATAATACTTCCTCTAGGGAAGTAGGGGAATTGCTGAATCTCCAGTAGGAAAATCATCAACTTAATAAGAGAATGCCAAATGATTTTTCAAGTGATTAAATGACTTAAAGCACTTGAAAGACTGCCTAGCACTATTTTTATAATTAGGATTATAAATTGGTTAAACCAATTTACAGTCCCATCTGCAGTGTATAAGTTCCTGTCATTCTGCGTCTTTATCAATACTTAGCATTTCTGCAAATCTGGTAGTTATAACATGACATTACATGGTAGTTTTAATTTGCATTTTCCTGTTTACAAATAAAGCCAAACAATTTATGTTTATTGTCCATTTGTGACTTTTCTTCTCTGAAATGCTGTGGGTTTTTTTGTTTTGTTTTGTTTTGTTTTGTTTTTGCCCAATATTTCCTATTGAGTTGTCTTATGTTTTATTTTGATGAATAAAAGATTTTTACTTGAATGAAGTAGAATTTTTAAGCCTTTCCTCTGGTTCGTTTTCCCAGAACAGGGTCATTAAAATGACAGAATTTTTTCCTTACAGTTTTTTTCTTTTTGTTAGAATGACCCCAAACTGTAACCTTAAACAGATAAAGCCATGTGCAAATCCAAAATTCACTTGCATGTCATTTTCTATATCTAACATTTATATGATACTAAGAAAATGAAAGAATGTAAGAGTCCATTAATTTTTTTAAAAAGAAAAATTAAAACTCTGAGCTCTAAGCAGAATTTTTAACTGCTGGGCTCAAACGTCACACAAACACACTGGGGACGTCTCTGTGTAGATGGCGAAGAACCACAAATTGCTTCAGGCCCAAATTAGGCTTAGAAAAAAGAGGTATGTCTAGGAGGTACAGTGAGGTAACAGGCTTTGCATAATCATAAATTCATTAACAGTCTGTTTTGCTACTAATTCTGATCACTCTTCTGAGAAACGATTGCTTGATTTCCTAACCACTAGCTATCTTACCAAGTCTCACATAGAGGTGTCTGTAGATGCTTTTTCTTTTTGTTAAGTACAAGATTTGTCAATTTAAAGGTCTTTTTGTTGTTATCAATAGAACACACATTTGCATATTTTGAGTCCACCAATTTTAACTGGTCATCATTAGGAAATTTAAGTGTCTTAAGATATCAAGTTCAAATGTCTTTGGAGTTATACTGCAAATATACATGTAACTATTTAAGAGCCAAAGAAATGAAAAATCCAATTAAGTCCAAGAGTTGAATTGCAGATTTTTGTGAGTAGATAGTAAGGCAGCAATGTGTATAACTTACATTCATGAGCAAGAACTTCCTGTGTAAAATTTAAATTT
>NW_011888920.1:541461-545087 GCF_000151845.1 Pteropus vampyrus
TTTTTTCAGTATGAATATATGAATTGACTAAAATTTACTGATTGCCTCCTCTTGAACATTCGAATTGTTCTGGTTTTTGGTTTTTTACTACTACAAACTATGTTTATGTAAACATTTTGAGTTAAGTCTCCTGACATGCATTTATAATACTTCCTCTAGGGAAGTAGGGGAATTGCTGAATCTCCAGTAGGAAAATCATCAACTTAATAAGAGAATGCCAAATGATTTTTCAAGTGATTAAATGACTTAAAGCACTTGAAAGACTGCCTACCACTATTTTTATAATTAGGATTATAAATTGGTTAAACCAATTTACAGTCCCATCTGCAGTGTATAAGTTCCTGTCATTCTGCGTCTTTATCAATACTTAGCATTTCTGCAAATCTGGTAGTTATAACATGACATTACATGGTAGTTTTAATTTGCATTTTCCTGTTTACAAATAAAGCCAAACAATTTATGTTTATTGTCCATTTGTGACTTTTCTTCTCTGAAATGCTGTGGGTTTTTTTGTTTTGTTTTGTTTTGTTTTGTTTTTGCCCAATATTTCCTATTGAGTTGTCTTATGTTTTATTTTGATGAATAAAAGATTTTTACTTGAATGAAGTAGAATTTTTAAGCCTTTCCTCTGGTTCGTTTTCCCAGAACAGGGTCATTAAAATGACAGAATTTTTTCCTTACAGTTTTTTTCTTTTTGTTAGAATGACCCCAAACTGTAACCTTAAACAGATAAAGCCATGTGCAAATCCAAAATTCACTTGCATGTCATTTTCTATATCTAACATTTATATGATACTAAGAAAATGAAAGAATGTAAGAGTCCATTAATTTTTTTAAAAAGAAAAATTAAAACTCTGAGCTCTAAGCAGAATTTTTAACTGCTGGGCTCAAACGTCACACAAACACACTGGGGACGTCTCTGTGTAGATGGCGAAGAACCACAAATTGCTTCAGGCCCAAATTAGGCTTAGAAAAAAGAGGTATGTCTAGGAGGTACAGTGAGGTAACAGGCTTTGCATAATCATAAATTCATTAACAGTCTGTTTTGCTACTAATTCTGATCACTCTTCTGAGAAACGATTGCTTGATTTCCTAACCACTAGCTATCTTACCAAGTCTCACATAGAGGTGTCTGTAGATGCTTTTTCTTTTTGTTAAGTACAAGATTTGTCAATTTAAAGGTCTTTTTGTTGTTATCAATAGAACACACATTTGCATATTTTGAGTCCACCAATTTTAACTGGTCATCATTAGGAAATTTAAGTGTCTTAAGATATCAAGTTCAAATGTCTTTGGAGTTATACTGCAAATATACATGTAACTATTTAAGAGCCAAAGAAATGAAAAATCCAATTAAGTCCAAGAGTTGAATTGCAGATTTTTGTGAGTAGATAGTAAGGCAGCAATGTGTATAACTTACATTCATGAGCAAGAACTTCCTGTGTAAAATTTAAATTTCGAAGCTCATGATACAGTGACAATAAAAAGGAGGCTTAATATGACAGCCAGGACGAGAGGAGCTTTCTGGATGCCTATAGTCTAGGCTTTCACTGAAAGTAAATCTTGTGGAAAGCTGCTGCCAATAGGGTGCTTTGCCCAGGAAGCTGTAGGAGACAGAAGGTATAAGGTACAGCTAGGAGCAAGAGTGAGACAGGAAGGCCTGGCAGACTTGGTGATGGTCACATGCCCCACACCCACTGTCTTCATGTTACTCCTTTAATCCTTCACACCAAGGCTTTCTTTCACATCCTCTTCCCTGTAGGTTTCTTTCCATGTGAACCAAAGCTGTACTTGGGGCCCTGGAATTCCATAGCCCAACCAAAAACTAGGGATCAGGAAAGAAGGGGAAAGAGATTAGTCATCTTTTCCTAAAAGCAAGCAGATTCTGTGTCAGCTCACTTCTTTGGGGCAATGTCTCCACACAGGGAAAATAGGATACTTAATTACAGGCAGCAGAAGCAAATGGGTCTTCTATATAGGAGACTCTTTAAGGAAAGATTTGTGTAAGATTAGACTCAGAGCCTCAGGAATTCATTTTCAAGGTCAAATTGTCCATGATAACAATAGTAAAGGTCACATATGTATAATGCATTATCATCTGCAAAATGATTCTGCATGCATTATCACAGTAACCCTGTGAAGACTGCAGGCCAGGTTGTAGATTGGAGGAATAATATGAGATTTAGGGAGGTTAAGCAGTTTGTTCAAACTCGAGCCAAAAGTTTCACCTCTCTTAATCAACTGATGATACATAAATCTCACACTACCGCCTGGCAGGGAAGACCCGTTGCCTGATTCCATCATCCTTTTGTTCCTATGGTTGGGCAGAACAGGTTCTGATTCCCTTGCTAGGAACCTCCCTTCTGAGAGCTCTGTTTTCTGATTGCTCTGGCGACAGATATTTTCCTGAGACTGGATTTGGGACTTCATGGAAAAAAGAGATTAAAGTCAACCCCTGAAGAACTCAGAATTGAATAGGCAGAAACTCACCATTTAATGTGCTACTTTTAAGCCCTATCTCATAGCTGGGTGTGTGTGTATGTGTGTGTTACTCTTCAATTTTTCATACACACGTATGTACCTTTTCACTCTCAGCTCTCACAGCCTTTCTGTTCTGAAGTTTCTCTATACCTTTTAGCATCTCTAGCATTTGACATATGTGGCTTGATTCTAGCACTGAGTGGCCAGATCTAAAAACACTATCAAAGTTTGAGCAAAGATAAGCTCTGAAAAGAAAATTTTCACATGAAAAGGGGGACTATAAAAATGGCCCATTGGCTGTTTTCTTCAAAAATATGTCATATAAGACAAAGCAATCTCAGTAGCTGTTCCAGATAAAAGGAGACAAAAGAGACATAAGTAAATACAGTGTTCTAGGCTGCGTCCTGTATCGGAGGGAAAACAATGCTGGGAAGGATATTACTGGGCAGGTAAAGTGACAATATTGAAATACAAACAAATTAAAGTTCTATCTTAAAGTGTGTACTCTGCCAAATGCTCATGATTCTTCCAGTTTTCTAGTTTTGCTTGTGGGATCAGGCACTATTCCGGGCACTGCACTTTTAGTCTTTTTAAGTATTTTTTCCCATGGCTTCAAGTAGTTTCCTGACACATGTGAGCTGATCAGTCTCAGCTGAATACTCAGCTCTCTGCAGGTGTCTGGAGTTGTCTCTCTGTGCAACACTCTTCTCTCTAGCACTCTTTCCTGGGAATGCTAGCTGCCCTGGACTCAGCAACATTTCTGCAATTACGGAGTTAGCCAAGCTCTGCGTAGGTTTCCTTCCCCTCAGCTACAGCCTAGAAATTCTCTCAAGGTAGTAAGATGGGGCAATCATAGGGTTCTTGAAGGACTCATCTAGCTATTCCTGACACCAACATTTGTGCTCTTGGACTCCACAGGGGTCCCTCCTTGAAGACAAGACCTACTAGCTCTTTCTTAGTTTTTTGGGTTTTCCCTCCTATTGGATGGGGAGGGAGGTTGAGGAATGAGTTCCTCGGAGGTAGAGGGGAATACCTCCTGGTTCTGTGTGACCAGAGTGCGTAGAATCCTCCCTCCGTGCCAACTTTTCCCTGTTTCCTCTAGCCTCTCCCATCGACCCTCCTCTCTTCAAATTACACAACCTCTT
>NW_011888920.1:545137-549240 GCF_000151845.1 Pteropus vampyrus
CCCTCAGCTACAGCCTAGAAATTCTCTCAAGGTAGTAAGATGGGGCAATCATAGGGTTCTTGAAGGACTCATCTAGCTATTCCTGACACCAACATTTGTGCTCTTGGACTCCACAGGGGTCCCTCCTTGAAGACAAGACCTACTAGCTCTTTCTTAGTTTTTTGGGTTTTCCCTCCTATTGGATGGGGAGGGAGGTTGAGGAATGAGTTCCTCGGAGGTAGAGGGGAATACCTCCTGGTTCTGTGTGACCAGAGTGCGTAGAATCCTCCCTCCGTGCCAACTTTTCCCTGTTTCCTCTAGCCTCTCCCATCGACCCTCCTCTCTTCAAATTACACAACCTCTTCCCTCCCATCTACTAAACATCCTTGTTTACTCAAATCCACTCCTCCTGCTCAAAGGCTATGGATGAGAGACCCATATTACCTTTTCATTGGGCCCATTTTATTAGTTTTGCTACTCACAGCGGTTATATCTTATTGTTAATTTCCAATTCCAAGAGACTTGAGGCACCATGCATTCTATGACTATTGATACTCACAGCTGAGAAACACCAAGACCTAGGAACAGAAATTTTATATAAATTCAGAAATCAAGAAGGAGCATTACAATGGCTCTAAACTTTGATTGCACATTAAAGTCACTTGCAGAGCTTTTTAAAAAGCCCTAGGTATGTGCCCTGTTTCCATCTTGGATCAGGAAAGATGGTTCCTATTGGTATTTTTTAAAATAAACTTGGTGAGTCTTGTGCATCCAGGTTTGAGAATCACCGGAGTATTGGATAGGTAGGGATCACAGTTAAATGTGTAATGGGTGATAAAAATTAGTTGGTTTAAAAGTAAGTGGTAAGAAAATTCATCTTTACATCATAATCAGAAGACTAGAAAATGGGGCAGGCCCATACCTCTGAAGTGAAAAGACTGAGAATTGAGATTCATTTGTCTTATTTTCCCCGCCTAGAGTTGTATTGGTATGTAATTCCCATTCATTGATTCCAAACTTCAGCAAAGTTTGCTACACATTTTTGAGTAGATATATTTTTAAGAGAGAGAAGATCAAAGGCTTGTCCAGTAGGGTGACAAGGCATAGATAACTGACACCAAGAGTAGGAGCAATAGTCAAAGAAACAAGAACTTGAAATAGAGGAGAGCCAGGAATCTCAGTGCCCTCCACATCACCTTCCTTTGTCCCCCAAGAATACCTAGAAATACTGATTAGAAAGCATACCTTATTCAAATATCAATGAACAGCCAAACTCAAAAAGACTTTTCAGTTATAAATTGAGTTTAGAAATATTGCACAATTGAAACAACAACAAAAAAAAGAGTTTAAACTTTTTCAGAAGAAAGCCAGAAAAACAGTAAGACATTTATCTGAGCATTAGCTTAAATAGAATGTCGGTGAAGGTCAAATTAAAATCAATGTTATCTCAATACAGTTTTCCCAACTGAAACCTCAACTTTCTTAGGTTCAACTCCAGTAACAAGCTCTGGTGAGATCTAAATAATGATTAAATCTTTTAGTACTCATTAAGGTGGGTTAGATTGGCCCTGCTTTGATCACCAAACGACATTCAAATTAGCCCTTTGGTCCATATTTTACCAATAGCTTTCTCTAAATGTAAAAAAAAAAAAAAAAATTCTTTTTTACAACTTAACCATTTTTGTGTCATAACAGCAAAGTTGAAATCTTTCAAATGGAAAGCGATGAGCAATCAGTTACTGGATTTTGTGATTGTTGAGTATTGGAGTCCTTGGTGAGAATAAATGTTGTTAAACAGTGGAGGCAAATGCTAGATGGCTTTCTAGATTGTAACCCTCTTCTGAAAAAAAAATGTAAAATTTTTTGAGGCTAGATCTTTCTGCTATTTTTTAGGAATTCCATGATTTTTATTCCATAGCACTGTTATGTCACACTCTCCTCTAAGAATGTCAAACCTATTTCTTCTAGTTATGTAGACATGTTAAGGTAACTTATTTTTAAATCACTTTGCAAATCTTTTTTTTCCTTCCTTTTACTTTAAAGATAAGAATGTCTTTTTCTTAAAGATATAGAATACCACTGAAATGTGTTTTGATGCTAGAGTCCGCTTATTATTTTTCTTCTGGAACCTAGAAATCAATTTTAAGTTTTTAAGTTTTCAGAGTATATTTAAGTTCTGGAAAGTTTTCTTCAATTACACTCTTGATAAATTTCTCTTATTTGTTCTGTATTCTCCTTTAGGAAATTCAATTAATTTTGGCTTGCTTCTTCGTGTATTGTCTCCTATAACTTTGTCATCCTCTCTTGAATTGTCATTTTTGTTATTTTCTTTTGCAGTCTCTCTCTGTTTACAGAGAGTTTTCTGTTCCATTAATTTGCTTTTGAAACATTAATTCCACTACTTGTGACTCCAGTGAGTATTTGTTTTATCATGAAATTTATCCCGATCTCTTTGTGTTTTATAACATTGCTGCTTTGTTCTACCTCCCCGAAAATAGGTTATAGATATTCTCATTCGATTAGATGCTTCGTTCCTCTGTTTCCTGAAGGCCTACATGACAGATTAGAACTGGTTGAAACACAGATTTGTTTCTGCTGTCTTCTGTTTCTTTTGCATTGCCACTTTCTCATAAGGGTCACATTGCTTCTCCTTCCTTGCTCATACTTCCCCTAGTTTACTTTGACATCCTTGGCAACTTGGCCAGGGCCATTGTCTCTGATTGGACAGGCTGTGCTGGCTGAGGGGGCCTGGAATCCAGCTTGCACTCAATTTGCCTATCTTGAGCACTTTGGACTGGAGCTCCTGGAGAAAGAGGCACTACTTTCTCATTGTCACAAATATTCTAATTTGCACAGTGCTTGCAGTGGCTCTTGTTGGCCACATGGAAAACTGCTTTAAAATTTCATTCCAGTAATTTGCTTTAAGTGGAAGACTACACATTTGAACTAAGCTTCGCTGCAAGCTGTGTAGCAGGTCAAAGACCAGGAATAATGGCAGGGAGCCACTGACTTTCAACCACTTCACCTACACAAGCAATTACCAATCAAGTGTTTCTTGGGAGATTTTAAATTAGGAACTACTTTGAGGCACACTGTTTCACTGGGGTCATCTGTTTTAAGAAATTTGAAGAGGATCTACAGCCATGAACAGGCCCGATCCCGTCTGATCTTGGAAGCTAAGCAGGGTCAGGGTTGGCTAGTACTTGGATAGGAGACCACCTACGAAGACCAGGTGCTGTAGGCATAAAAAAAAAAAAAAAAGAAAGAAAGAAATTTGAGGAGATTTTAAAAATAGCATCAGCTGTTCTTTTATAAGAACACAAATCTCATTCACAAGGACTCTACTGTCACAACCTAAGCATCTCCCAAGGCCTCACCTCTTAATATTATCACATTTGGGCATGAAGGTGTCAACATATGAAGTTTGAGGGGACACAAACATTCAGACCATAGCACCATAAGAGACAGAAAGTACATGAATGGTTGCCTGAGGTTTGGTGGTAGTGGCAGGATAGGAGAATGGAAAGTGACTGCTGATGGGTACAGGGCTTCTTTTCAGGGTGATGGAAATGTTCTGGAATTAGTGGAGATGGTTTCCACGAGTCTGTGAATATACTAAACCCACTGAACTGTATACTTTAAATGGGCGAATTTTGTGGTTTGCAAATTATGTATCAATAAAGCTGTTAAAATGTATCATGGACATTTCACAGGTCATTACATGTAAAGCTAGTGCATTGTAGTTGCACTATAGTCCACATCTAGTGCAATTTATTTTATCATTCTTGTTAATGGAATTCATACTTTTCTAGTTTTTCTTTCTGTTAACTACTTTAATAAATATTACTGTAGGTATTTGTTTTTACTTCTTTAACTTACTTCTCTAAGTTAGATAACGACAACTAAAATTGTTGGACCAAATTGCACGTACCTATTTAATTTTAATAGATGCTGCCAGATTAATTTACGAAAGGAAAATAGCAATACACCCTTATACCAATAGTAAATGAGACAGTTCATTTTCTCATACCTTCACCAGCACTGACCATAATCAATCCTTCTAATTGTTGTAAATATGGTGATAACAGTGAGCCATTATTGTTTTAATTTGCATTAAAAGAATG
>NW_011888920.1:550355-552659 GCF_000151845.1 Pteropus vampyrus
ACCATCTCTAACGGTCCAAACCACAATCATCTCTTTTCCTCCTGGAATGCTGCAGTAATTCCTAACTGAGCTACTCATTTCCCTTCTGGACTTCCTATCATCAACTTGCCCTAAAACCGTCATACATTTTTTACAAAATAAGTCAAATCTCTTTTATTCACCACAGAACAGCATGACTTTTCTGACTCTGGGCAACATTTCCAATCTCTTCTATGGTTCTTGCCTGTTTTTGTTTCTGTTCTTAAAGCATGACAGGATTACACCCACCATTGGGTTATGATGCTTTCTTCTATTTTGAAAATACCTTTTGCTCAAATATTTGCAAGAATTAACTTTTCCCTTTGCTCAGATCTCTTGTTATATATCACCTCCTCAAAGAGGGTGTTTCTGATTCCTCTGTTACCCTTCATTATCTTAACATGCTCTATTTTTCTTCATAGCACTACCTGTTAGTATTTTGTATTTATTTATATGTTTGCTTACTGTCTTTCTCACCTACTAGAATGAACATTCCCTGAAGTCAGAGTTATCTCGTTCTTTATTGTATCCCAGTACCTAACACTTAGTAGGTATTCACCAAATATTCGTTGAATTGATTTATTAAGTAGAAAATGGTTGTCTTGAATAAATTAACTAACTAAAATGTCTTTTTTTTTTTCATCCATTAAGTTACTTAGATCTCTTTCTGGACATTCTGACTTGTTCCACTGATCTATTTCTATCTATTCCTGAGTAATACTCTTTTGATCACTAGAAATTATTGATAACTTTTAACATTTGGCAAGTCTCTTTTGACTGTTTTTCAAAATTTTCTTGTCAGTTCTTTCATATCGATTATCAAATATGATCTTTATTATCATTTTGCACAGCCATATAAAATATACTTTTTGAATTAGGTTAAATTTACATATTAATTGGGAAAGATTTAATAATTTTTTAATATTAAATCTTCCTTTTCAGGATTATGCCATCACACTCTATATATTAAGGTCTTACTAGTTTTATGGAATACATAATTTTCCCTAGATATTTTAGTAGTTGTCACTATTATATGTGTATTTTATTGTTAATATAACTCTTGATTTTTAAATGCTAATTCTTGTATCTACCTAGCTTAATAGTTTTTTATTAGTTTTAATAGGTTTTTTAAAAATAAATTATTTTAGAATAATTTTAGATTTATAGAAAAATACACATAATCCATACCTGGTTTCTCCTTCTTTGAATACCTTGTTATCGTGGTACTTTGTCTCAACAAAGAAACTAACATTGGTACATTATTAATAACTAAAATACAGACTTTATTTGGCTTTCACTAGTTTTTCCACTAATGTCCTTCTCTGTTCCAAGAACTAATCCAAGATATAACAAATTACATTTAGTTGCCAGATTTTAGTTTCTTCTGGTCTGTGACTCTCATTCTTTCCTTGTTTTGAGGAGTATTGGTTAGGTATTTTCTAGAATGTTCATCAACTTATATTTGTCTGATTTTTTTTTTTTTTTTGTCATGGTTAGGTTGAGGTTAGGGCCCTCTAATCATATCCTCTCTGGAGGTACAAATTATCAGTATTATGTAATAATGTTAACCTTGATCTTCAAGTGAAGGTAGTGTTTTCCAGGTTTCTCCGCTATAAAGTTACTCCCTGCCCCCACCTCCGTACCCTACTTTTTAGAAGGAGGTTACTAAGTCCGGCCCACACTTTAGAGGGCAGAAGAATTAAGGTGTACCTCCTTGAGGAGAGAGTGTCTACAGATCTTATTTGGAATTGTCCTGTAAGAGGGAGTGTTTTCGTCTCTGTATTTGTTTATGTATTTGTTCATTGAATTAATCATTTACTTATATAAACATGTACTCATAGATATTTTAGAGTTTGGGTTATAATACAATGCTACACTATTACATTGTTCTATGTTAGCTACTGGGAACTCTTGTCTCCCTTCGATATGCCCCCTCTAACAGGTATTTAGCTAAGCTGTTGGGACTTCGTTACATATACAATCACATAAACTTCAAAGAAGTAAACTTTGTGTCTTCTATTCGTGATTTTAATGTTTATCTCTGTCTTTACCTGCCAAAAATCTATAAAGTTCTGATGCATCCTAGTTTTCCTGTTTAGTAGATGAGAAATTTGATGCTATTCTAATTCTCTTACCTTTATAAGTAACCAGTTTTCACCGATGGGAAAATCGTAAACGTTTTCCTTTGTCTTTGGCATTTGAGAATTTCACTAGGATTTCTAGGTATGTGTCCTCTTTCACTAATTTTGCCTATGATTTGATGTGTCTGAAATCTCAACTTTTTTT
>NW_011888920.1:552709-561186 GCF_000151845.1 Pteropus vampyrus
AAAAAAATTATACTATATTTTGGTTTCAATTTTCAGAATTAGATATTTCATCCCAATTTTTGCATATGGTGTGGAGTACGTGTCTAATTTTTAATTTATCCAGATGGTGCATTCCTTTACCCAGTAAGCAATAAATTCAGCTTTGTCTTATCAACAGGTTGTGCTGGTGACAAGTGAGGAAAACGTATTCAGCATTGCTAAATCCAGAGATCGAGCCCGTCTCGATCTCGTTCAGCCTTTTGGCTGCATTTAACACATCAATTATTCCTTTTCTCTTTTATTCACTTGGCCTTAGCTATACCAGAGGCTCCTGGCTTTTGTCCCGCCTCACCGGCCCTTCTCTTCTAGTCTCTTGTGATAAATGGCACTCCTCTCAGCCTCTAAATGTAGGAGTGCCAGGCTTAGTCCTCTGTCTTCCTCTCGAGCTAAGGGCTCCTAAATTTATCCCTTTCTTCTGTATTCCAGATTCATATTTAATGTTTCCTCAACATCTGTCTTGAATGTTAGAAAGTCATCTAATATTTAAATTAAGATCTTGATTCTGACTGAGCTCACTAACTCCTCCCCAGCAATTTAAAACAAACAAGAAACCCTGTTCCATCTCTGTGTTCTCCATCTTAGAAAGATGTACCATCATTCACCTCGTGTACTCAGCCCAGCACCTTTGGAATCAATCCTGATGTCACTCTTTCTCTCAAATCCCATACCCGATCTATAAACAAGTCCAGCTGGCTCTGCCTTCCAAATACATTGAGTCCAACAACTTTTTACCATCTCTAACGGTCCAAACCACAATCATCTCTTTTCCTCCTGGAATGCTGCAGTAATTCCTAACTGAGCTACTCATTTCCCTTCTGGACTTCCTATCATCAACTTGCCCTAAAACCGTCATACATTTTTTACAAAATAAGTCAAATCTCTTTTATTCACCACAGAACAGCATGACTTTTCTGACTCTGGGCAACATTTCCAATCTCTTCTATGGTTCTTGCCTGTTTTTGTTTCTGTTCTTAAAGCATGACAGGATTACACCCACCATTGGGTTATGATGCTTTCTTCTATTTTGAAAATACCTTTTGCTCAAATATTTGCAAGAATTAACTTTTCCCTTTGCTCAGATCTCTTGTTATATATCACCTCCTCAAAGAGGGTGTTTCTGATTCCTCTGTTACCCTTCATTATCTTAACATGCTCTATTTTTCTTCATAGCACTACCTGTTAGTATTTTGTATTTATTTATATGTTTGCTTACTGTCTTTCTCACCTACTAGAATGAACATTCCCTGAAGTCAGAGTTATCTCGTTCTTTATTGTATCCCAGTACCTAACACTTAGTAGGTATTCACCAAATATTCGTTGAATTGATTTATTAAGTAGAAAATGGTTGTCTTGAATAAATTAACTAACTAAAATGTCTTTTTTTTTTTCATCCATTAAGTTACTTAGATCTCTTTCTGGACATTCTGACTTGTTCCACTGATCTATTTCTATCTATTCCTGAGTAATACTCTTTTGATCACTAGAAATTATTGATAACTTTTAACATTTGGCAAGTCTCTTTTGACTGTTTTTCAAAATTTTCTTGTCAGTTCTTTCATATCGATTATCAAATATGATCTTTATTATCATTTTGCACAGCCATATAAAATATACTTTTTGAATTAGGTTAAATTTACATATTAATTGGGAAAGATTTAATAATTTTTTAATATTAAATCTTCCTTTTCAGGATTATGCCATCACACTCTATATATTAAGGTCTTACTAGTTTTATGGAATACATAATTTTCCCTAGATATTTTAGTAGTTGTCACTATTATATGTGTATTTTATTGTTAATATAACTCTTGATTTTTAAATGCTAATTCTTGTATCTACCTAGCTTAATAGTTTTTTATTAGTTTTAATAGGTTTTTTAAAAATAAATTATTTTAGAATAATTTTAGATTTATAGAAAAATACACATAATCCATACCTGGTTTCTCCTTCTTTGAATACCTTGTTATCGTGGTACTTTGTCTCAACAAAGAAACTAACATTGGTACATTATTAATAACTAAAATACAGACTTTATTTGGCTTTCACTAGTTTTTCCACTAATGTCCTTCTCTGTTCCAAGAACTAATCCAAGATATAACAAATTACATTTAGTTGCCAGATTTTAGTTTCTTCTGGTCTGTGACTCTCATTCTTTCCTTGTTTTGAGGAGTATTGGTTAGGTATTTTCTAGAATGTTCATCAACTTATATTTGTCTGATTTTTTTTTTTTTTTTGTCATGGTTAGGTTGAGGTTAGGGCCCTCTAATCATATCCTCTCTGGAGGTACAAATTATCAATATTATGTAATAATGTTAACCTTGATCTTCAAGTGAAGGTAGTGTTTTCCAGGTTTCTCCGCTATAAAGTTACTCCCTGCCCCCACCTCCGTACCCTACTTTTTAGAAGGAGGTTACTAAGTCCGGCCCACACTTTAGAGGGCAGAAGAATTAAGGTGTACCTCCTTGAGGAGAGAGTGTCTACAGATCTTATTTGGAATTGTCCTGTAAGAGGGAGTGTTTTCGTCTCTGTATTTGTTTATGTATTTGTTCATTGAATTAATCATTTACTTATATAAACATGTACTCATAGATATTTTAGAGTTTGGGTTATAATACAATGCTACACTATTACATTGTTCTATGTTAGCTACTGGGAACTCTTGTCTCCCTTCGATATGCCCCCTCTAACAGGTATTTAGCTAAGCTGTTGGGACTTCGTTACATATACAATCACATAAACTTCAAAGAAGTAAACTTTGTGTCTTCTATTCGTGATTTTAATGTTTATCTCTGTCTTTACCTGCCAAAAATCTATAAAGTTCTGATGCATCCTAGTTTTCCTGTTTAGTAGATGAGAAATTTGATGCTATTCTAATTCTCTTACCTTTATAAGTAACCAGTTTTCACCGATGGGAAAATCGTAAACGTTTTCCTTTGTCTTTGGCATTTGAGAATTTCACTAGGATTTCTAGGTATGTGTCCTCTTTCACTAATTTTGCCTATGATTTGATGTGTCTGAAATCTCAACTTTTTTTCGGCTCCAGAAACTTTTCTTCTTTTATTGAGTATAAGGTATATACACTGTGTATATACATTTTGCTCCGCCAAACTTCTCACTTCACACATTAGATTTTCTGAATCCATCCTTTATGACTTTTATCTTTTCCCTCATGCTTTCTGCGACTTCTTATTTATACTCTCTATTGTGGAATGTTTCTTCTGTCTGATCTTCCAGAATAATACAACAGTTTTCGGTAGTAACCGTTCCTTTCCTAATGTCTCTCTTGATTTCTTAAAATTTAAAAATATTTTTTAAACTTTCCAGAAACTCTTTTATGTTCTCTATTTGTATCACCTTAAAGAGTCTTTTTATATTGTTAGTTTAGTTATCTTCTCTAACTCTAATTAAGTTTATTCTCTTAATTCTGACTTCACAGGAACCACTTGTTCTAGTTATTTGGCTTAGTGTTCTTTCAGCTTCCTTCCCCTGAGGCTTGGTTACTAAACTGTCATCTCTGGGCTTCAAGCCCACCCTTCTATCCTTTCTTGGTAAGTTGGGCTTGGGCTTCTGCAAGCCACTGTTTTAACTTTGCCAGGTGGCTCCCTCTTCAGTTTGCCAACAGGACACGAAAGAGAGACTGGAAAGTTGGCATAGAAGAAGGGACACACTTATTCCTGTGTGCTTTCCGTTCTTGTCTGTGCTCTCCCCAGCAATGCAGGTTTTTCCTGACAGGGGCAGTTGGTTTTGGTAACTGTTGATTTCAGATATTAGTTTTATTCACACTCTCAGAATCTGTCCCATGGACCTCTCAAAGAATCTAATACTAGACAGATAATGCTTTTCTCCCAGCATTTTAAGTCCCATTTCCATAGGGCTCCTCTATCGGCTTTTACTATGTTGAATCATATGAAATTGCTGGGTTTTGAACATTTTAATCTAAAAAGAGAGCCATTTTGTACAACTCAAACCAGGACCAGCTCCATTACTTGTGGAGGCCAGTGCAAAATAAAAATGAAGAGCCCCTTTGTTAAATTAAAAAAAAAAAAGTATTAAAAATTATCAAGACGATAACAGCAGAGCATTAAACTAAGCGTGGGGCCCTTCTGAGCAGGGAGTACTGTGTGACTGCTCAAGTCACACACCCAAGAAACCCTGATTCAAACTAATAGGTTCTCATTAGCCCAGCCTCTTCTCTTAATTCTTCTGGCACTGCGGGGTGGTGGCTGCCTTTGGTAGTTATTGTCTCTAGGTTATCTCTGTCTTCCCTCTTATATCTGTTTTAAAAACTTTTTAAATGAAATTATGTTTATTACAATAAATGATGTAGTTTATTTTTTCCTGAAGGGACCCTGACTGTTCCCTCTTAAATTTTTTATGATATTTATTTGACCTCTCATACCTGTGAACAGGGTCCCCTCTGTTAAATTGAGGGTGGTGTGGGCTCTTAGGGGAAATCAGGAAAGTCTGGTGGTTTTCAATAGGAAGAGGTCAAAACATCAGTCAGAAACTTACATATCGAGACATGTTCAAATAGTTTTTTAAAAATAGGATGCAAATACTTCTTTGCTCTCCCCTAGTTCAGATTTTGATGTTCTGTTAGCATATCTTTTCTATAGAAATTATTCTATCCAGACATAAATTTTATGCTTGGTTAAGTGGTATTGACATTAAATTCTAGTGTATAAATAAGACTAGCAACACTGCAAACTTTTTAAAGACCTTGGTAAAATCCACAGACCATCTTCCCAAATCTTCTAAGAAACAGCACGGTTATTCTAGAGGGAAAAAGTAGTACCTACGGACTGCTAGATGCCTGTATTCTGAGGGCCAGAAAGCAATATTTGATTTTGCTCTTAAGGAGAATGTTAACTTCCAGAGCTTTAGATGGGGTCTATGTTTGTTGCTAAACAATTAGACACATGTTGGTTTGCATCCTCATGCAAACTTCACATTAATCACAGCCTGTTGTAATCTAACTGCTGATTGTTTTGAAGGATAGGGAGAATGCATCTGTGTTCCAATGAATCCTATGCATTCAAATTGCCCTTAAAACGGCGGAAGTTAAGTCAAGGCGGCTAAAATGAGGCAGCTCCATACCTGGCAACACTGATAAGCACTAGCATAACCCCCATATGGACCTGCTTGGTGGAGATATGTTTTTATCTTGTTAGGAAGCACACATTAATGCAAATTTGAGAATGAGACGTTATCATCATTAAAGGCAATTCTGTTTCTGAGCTACTTGCAGAGATAGACAATATCACATAACCTTCATAAAACTGTAAATTACATCTGATTTGAACTTCATTTGAAACTCCGGAGTGTTAGAGAACTCTGAGTTTCCCGTTAAATACAAAAGCCTAAATGAGAATTCAGCACCCAGGAGACAGCTCACTGACAATACACAATCTCAGTGAAGCTTGAGTGGGCACACACCAGTACAGTTAATCAAAACTCCACTCAGCTGCCAGCTCTTCATGCATTTGTCAGAGCCCAGCGGAGAGCTTTCGGGACAGAAGACTCATACGTCAAGACTTCAGCTCTGCTTTCCTTGACATGCCAAGAAGATTAGTGCATGACAGGTTTCTGCAGCCCAGTCACTGGACCAGCATAAATAGACGCCAGAGATGACAAGCAAATCTGTGACATCAAGTGTCACGGCCTCTTGTTCCATCAGAACTGGCAAGGCTGCCACTGAGGTTATTGGAGTTGTGTGGATTGGGAAGAAATATTTTGTTCCAAACGTGTCAGGAGAATGAGTCTACTTCTCACTGACGCTTATAGCAGAGTATCTATCAAGACTTCGCCATGCAACAACACCCAGAACTCCCTGACACATATTCACAGTGTGTCTGTGTGTGTGTTTGTTTTGGGAAAATAATAAACATTTTTTTTTGTTCCTGGTCTTTTTAAATCTGAAGTCTACTACAAAAATCACTATACTCAGCTATTCCTAATACTGTCCAACGCCTGCAAATGTATCACTTTCAGAAAGTAAACGCATATCGCCTTATAACCATATCAAAGTTGTATATCCTCGCGATAATTTTTCACTTTTTTATACATCATTCCACCAAATTTTAGTTTTAACTGAATATAAGGGTTTTAATAAAGCATGTGCAGATTCAACTGTACAGTTAGTTTTGCCCAGAATGTTTGCTTGCTTTGTAAATCACTTATATTACAAGTCCTGTGTGTCTTGGCTGACAATAAACTCACCAAGGCTTTATTTGTTTATGTGTCCTGTTAATGCATTATTGAGCTGTAAAGAAGTGCCTTCTTCTCAGCCTCACTTTAAATTGATTTTGGAGTACTGATTGTGGACAAAGAACTTGCAAACTACTGAAGAACACGTAAATGGAAGTGCTCATTCTCTTCCTACTCAGATAATGGGTATTAAATCACCACTTTAAAACACTGTTTCCATGGCAGGAAAGCTATTTGAGAAAAGAGCCAATGTAGCAAATATTAAGGTACCTGAGATTGTGTTGCCAAGGACAGCTGGTACAAAGGCAAGTGCTCTCAAATGTCACCACTTCTTTTATCTAATAGGAAATGCTACAAGCTGGCACCACTTCTGAAAACGTTTGCAGCATCCTTTCAGGATGTGAGCACTCCACTGTATGTCCCAATTTGTGCTAGCTGGTTCACGTTCTGTCCTTTAATATTCATCTTCTCTCTGTGTCCCAGTTTGTAGAAACAATAATGCCTCATTTGAATAACGTTTTACAGTTTTCAGTGGTTGGATTCACTTTTGAGACAGTCTGGATTCAAATCCCAACTCTGCTCCTTTTCTGCTGTGTCACTTTGTACAAGATACTTATCCTCCATGTACCTTAATTTCTTTACCTATAAAATAGGGATAATGTCAGTATCTATGTAATAGGGTTATTTATTAATCGAATGACATACAAAAAGCACTTAGTGCCTGGCACAGAGTGAGTTTTACATACCTGTTAGCTCTTAGTATTATTTGATCCTCTTAATAAATCTATTAGGTAAATTTGAATAATTACACTTTTCAAGTGAGGAGACTGAGGTTCAGAGGTGTTGACTAAATGGTTCCAAGCTCATTTCTAGAAAGTGTCAGTATCAGTACCAGAATCTGGGTCTTCTGACTTCTGGCCAAGTACTCTTTCTACCACTTTACTAGAATATAGCAATTATAAACTTCTAGAGCAGTGGTCCCCAACCTTTTTTGCACCAGGGACAAGTGATCCTATTAGAATCTAATACTTGATAATACGAAGTGTAGCTGAGGAGATGATGCTAGCACTGGGGAGTGGCTGCAAATACAGATGAAGCTTTGCTTGCTGGCCAGCTGCTCGCCTCCTGCTGTGCAGCCCGGTTCCTAACAGGCCACAGACCAGTATCAGTCCATGGCCCGGGGATGGGGGACCCCTGTTCTAGAGGATAGGACCTGTGTACTCCTTGTCTTCTGTGTTGCCTCAGTGGATGGGGTTTGCCACAAGGAATGAAGGTGGTGTAGTCACTGGGGAAAGAAAGCAAGTCATCAGAACCTAGAAGGAAACAGGAGAGAGAGTGTGGGGTGAGAAGCTGACCTGCAAGGACAGTTTCCCCTCTTGGGACTATTCGCCATGTTTTAAGCACATCATTCTATATTCTCGCTTCTCCTTTGCTGTCTCTAACCCTTTGGTCAAATATGGTACAAAGGGCTGAAGTCTTTTTTACAGAAGCACAAGTGTGCCGCGCTGAACACCTTGGTTCTCTTGAACTAATAAAGCACAAACCCAAGATTTTAGAAGAAGTTTAGATATTAAATCTGTGAGGTTTAAGTTCCACATGCCCATAATCTCCAGATCACTCAGAGTCACCAAAGAATGAACAAAGATTTTTCTTGTCCCTGGGCTCAGGAACCCTCTGGCCTCCTTGCTCTGTGCCTATCATACATTTCTCCAGACTTGGCACTGTCTTATGCCTGAAACTGTCTTGAAGCACAGCTTTTATCTTTCCAGAGAGTGTCACTATAAGTTTGTGTGAACACATGGACATCCACGCTGGCCTCCAGCCACCTTCCTTACTCCTTCACTTCCTTATAGCTAAGCCCACCTCCATTCACCCCTTTAGAAAAAGCCCATACTGCTCTCACTGAGGTGCTCTGGGAATAATAATCTCCTCTCAGCTATTCTGCCTTCTCCGGGTCCTACAATTCTACTGAGTAATATATTCTTAATTTTATTACATCAAAACCTCAACACTCCTTCAAATCACTCTGAGCCTCACATCCTTTCTACTTACAGGTGCTTAGTGTCAGGACAATAGATTCTACATTAACCATTGAAAGAAGAAAAACTGGGTGATTTTAGGATTTTAAATGTTTTATTTTCATGTTTTATTTTATCTTATTTAGCTATTAAGATCCTATGCTAAAGCAATTATAAACATATTCTCTGCCCTGTTACACTGTGCTTGGAGGG